>NW_025837122.1:83485-119493 GCF_002878395.1 Capsicum annuum | reverse complement strand
CCACTGACTATGTGTCACCTCATGACTCGTGGTCATTGATCATGAGTCATCACCAAGACTCATAGCCTGGGAAGAAACTTAGGGCCTCCTTACTAGTTTGGCCTCCAGTACCACCCTACGATTCATGCCCTCACCTTATGACTCGGAGAGTCTAGTCATTCCAAGACAACAACCTTAGGCCATCTCACTATTAAGGTCATGAGTCCCTCACTAGGGCTTGTGACATTACCTTATGACTCGTAAGGTCCCAGTCATGACCATGATAGGAACTTAGGGAAACATTACTAGTTAAATAATGATTAGGTCTACATAACTCGTGATGAGTCTTCACTACTCATCACTTTACTCATACCCTTAGCATTAAGCACTATGACTGAGAAAAAATTAGATTCAAAACCTGAGGTATTACATTATCCCCTCCCCAGATCATTCGTCCCCCAATGAGGAGTTTAGGCACCCTTTCGTATGAATACATGATATAAAGAAACCATAAAACCATGAAAAACACCCAAAAAATTATTAGAATAAGAAAAGTGCATACCTTATGCATGATCATCCAACTCGAAGAACAAAAATGGATATTATCCTCTTCATCTTCCCAAGTAGCTTCCTCCAACTTTTGATTCTTCCAAATAACCTTCATCAACTGACAAACCTACTTATCCAATATCTCTACCGAGACTTCCTCATAAGATAAGGAATCTAAAATACCAATATTCTCAATAGGCATAATCAGAGAAGGATAAACCACACACTTTTTCAACATCGACACATGGAAAACTGGATGAATAGAACCCAGATTTGTAGGCAAATCCAAATCATAAGCAGTATTTATACTCTCCACAAAATCAAATATGGACCAATATAATGGATCTAAGTTCCCTTTCTTCCCAAACTACATCACTCCCTTCATAGAGTAAACTTTTAAAAACACCCAATCACCTATATTGAACTCCAACTTCCTTCGCCTTACATCCGTATAATACCTTTTGAGACTTTGAGCAGTCTTAAGTATTTCCCTAATCACTTTCACCTTCTCCATGGATTGGTGAACCAAGTCAGGACCAAACAACCTAGTCTCACCAAGCTCAAACCATCCAACAAGAGACCTACACATCCTACCATAAAGATCTTCAAAAGGAGCCATCCCAATGCTAGAGTGATAACTGTTATCATATGCAAATTCTTTAAGAGGTAGATGATCAACCCATCTTTCTCGATAATCAATCACACAGGACCTTAGCATATACTCTAATGTCTGAATAGTCCATTTTCCTTGTCCATCTATTCGAGGGTGGAAAGGCGGTGCTAAGGTTTACCTTAGTCCCCAAACCTTTCTGAAATGAATGGTAAAAATGAGAGGAGAATTGCCTACCTCAATTTGAAATAATAGAAACCAGCGCTCCATACAATTTGACTATCTCCTCAATGAACAACTTAGCATAATCCTCTTAAGAGTAAGTAGTCCTCACAGGTAAGAAGTGAAATGACTTATTCATCTTATCCATAATAAGCTAAATTGAATCATACTGAGTGCGAGACCGTGGAAGACCTATAATGAAATCCTTATTAATTATCTCCCACTTTTACACAGACAAATTTATCTCTTGAGATATACAACTAGGCCTCAAGTGCTCAACCTTCACTGACAGACTATACACTTAGCCACGAAGATAGTCATATCTCTCTTTATATTATTCCACTAATAAACCTCTTTCAGATCATGATATATCTTGGTCAAACTTGAATGAACTGTATACCTCGACTCATGAGCCTTAATCAAAATCCTCTATCATATCCCATTAATATCAGGAACACACAACCTACCTTGATACATCAAGATACCATCACCGCCGATCTCAAATTCCATAATCTTTTTTTGTCCCACATCATCTTTAATCTGCAAAGAAATAGGATCCAAAGCTTGATTCTCCTCCACCTTAGCATCAAGATATGATTTAACCACTTCTTGAATAATTACCCCTCCATCCTCAAAGTCCAGAAGACGAACTCCCAAATTAGCCAATCGATGAATATCTTTCACCAATCTTTTCTACTCCTCATCCATACAAATTGCTAAGAGTATTAGCAACCACATAAGCTTTACCTGGATGGAAGTGGAGGCTCATGTCATAATCCTTAAGTAATTCAAACCATCACTTCTGTCGAAGCTTCAACTCCTTCTAGATAAACATAAATACAAGCTTTTATGATCTAAATAGATATCTACATACAGCCCATACAAATAATGGCACCAAATCTTCAAAGAAAAAACCATAGCTGCCAACTCTAAATCATGAGTTGGATAATTCCTTTTATGAACCTTAAGTTGCCTAGAAGCATAATCTACAACCTTGATATGTTGCATCAATAAACAACCAAATCCCACGCGGGATGCATCACAATACACCATAAATCCATCAGTAACCTTGGGCAGGGTTACTACTTGCATAAAAGTAAACTTATCCTTCAATTTCTTGAACCTACCCTCAAAAAAATTGGACCACAAGAACTTTACCTTTTACTGAGTCAACTTTGTCAATAGTGCCTCAATAGAAGAGTAACTCTCCACAAACCTCCTATAATAACTGATGAAACGTAGGGGTTGCACTACACTATGAGGTAATAACATTGAAAAGCTATAAGAAAGCTAAAACTTTGCAGTAATTTAAAAATAAAAAGATTTAACGAGGAAACCTCCTTGCTCAAGATAGGAAAAAACATGGCTTGCCCTTCTAAGAACTTCATTAATCCACTATAATTAACCACCCGATTATAGATTTACTTTGAACATAACTCTAGGCTCCACCTACTTATAATAACTCAGCTACAAGACTCCCTTGTTAACTCTGCCAAGAATATGCCTAACTCTAGGTTTCACCTGCTTGTAATAACTCTACTACAAGCCTACCTTGACAACTCTTCCAAGAATACACCTTAATATTGACTAACTCTAACCAATATTGAACTTAGGTAACTCTACCTAAGTACTCTTTAATAAAACAAAGAAAATATTACACTTATACCATGAGTAATTCAGTTACAATCCAAGAGTCAACTTAAGAACTCACACACTCTCTTACCATACAAAGAATAGAACTTGAGCAGTGATGCAAAATTGAGTTTTCACCTCTTTCGCTTGTTGAATAATGAGCATTATAAAAACCACCTAATTGAGAGGCATTCTTTTCCTTTTATAGTGAAGTAATTATTAGGGTATAAATCTAATTGGGCCAAGTACCCTGATGTGTACACATCTCACCTGCGCAGTTTGTTACACTAGACGACAAAACTATGCACGCCATGTGACAGTTATATATTTTCATGAAGACCCATGAACCTGGTCCCTTATTGTTAGTTGATCATTATCAAAACAAGATATAGCAATTTTCCCCCTTTTTGATGATGACAAACCGCAAAACTTGACTGCAGAACTTGGAGCATTAAATTCATTCACTTTTTTTAGTCAAAGTGATTACCACTACTGTCAGTGAATGTTTCCCCTATCACTTTACACTTTGCTTTCCCTGTCAATATGCCATCATGTTTGAGTAAAAAGTTTCCCCCTGTCACTATGCCATTATGTCATCAGGATTTACCAATATTCAACATATATGTACCTGGTACCTAGTCCCTTACACATCATGAAACACATACACCTGGTCCCTACCACATGAATTCATTATTCCCCCTTTTAGGATCATTGAAAAGTAATAACAATAAACCAAGAGTAAAATAAGCAAGAGTTAGTTAACTCATGGCTATTAGGGAAACACTAACATAAAGGACAACTTTTAAAATTAAGAAAGAGGTAGATGAAACACACAAGTTAAGATTCTTTTAAATGCAAGGAAAACTATCATGTAAGTGCAAAATGTATATATTCTAGAAAAAAAGGCACAGGAATAAAGAAAATTTAAACAAGTGAAGGACTTGGCAAGAGGGATTAGAGAAGTAGCCATGCTATTGTTTTCTGTAGCATGACTGAAGCAATTCCTTGGTTAGATGCCTTATCTCTATATTCAAGCTAAGAACCTCATCAATTATAGTTAAAAGTATCTTCTTTAGTTTAGCATTCTTAGTTCTAAGCTCTTCAGAAATACTTTAATCCTTATCAGTGAGATATTGAATTGTAATTTGCAATTTATAATCTCTGCATCCTTGGTAGTTGTGATAAACATCAGCTCCTCTATTTCCTTGCCGATCTCCCCTAAAGAGATGTTACCTAATTTCTTCTTCACACACTCAATTTTGACCTGTGTTTTCATACCAAACATTTGTGACACAGTTATATGAATTCCATTTTCACAGACAATACCAAAATAATCAACCACTTTGTTCAACCAGTAGCCATAAGGCATGCCATATTTTTCATTTTTACCAAGAACAACTTTATGAATGTATTTTATCATTAATGTAGGTAAACTAATGAACTTAAAACTACTAAGGAACTCCATCACATACAAATTAGTTGCTACAATATTGTTCTTTTTTTGAAATCTGGGCAGAATTACTTTATTAACAAAATCAGAAGCTAGTTCCAACTCACTTTTGAGTGATTTCCTATTCATTAAAGCCACAAATTTTTATTTTACCTTTGATACATTTTCTAAAAACTCCATCGAGGGTTAGTGCTTTGAGATAGTTCTCACACCACTTATAGATACATCCAAAATTCTCACAAGTAATCCAACGTCAAGATTCAATTTTTTTCCTTGAACTTCAACTGTCATGTTCAATTTGTCTTCAGAAGATTCCAATATGGAAAAGAATTCCCGACTACCTCATCAAAATTATGGGAATGGGTCTTTCCATAAGATAGAGCCATCCTTGATGTTTAACAAGTTCAACCAATTCCATCTACCTAATTTTGTTAACAAACTTGAAGCAAATTCCTCTCCGTTATCACCTTTTGATTCTTCATGAACTTGTTTCTAACTTTCTTTGGTACAACCTTACTTCTTTTCCTATTTTTCCTTCTAGTATAAGTAATTAAAGATTCCCTTTCATCCACTTTCCTATTTTTAGGACCAGGTCCTTTAGGAGTCTGCTGCTTTTCATTAAAACTTCTAAACTTTTCTCTAGATTTTCTTGGTATCTTACTGACATTTTGTTTCTTAGGACCAAATATGCTCTTTATTGGGCTATTTGAGAGCAAGATAAGATTTTAGCAACCCAGGAATTATCCATCAGTATATTATCAGAAAAATTTTGAGGGTTCAGGGATGATTCTTCATCAATAATTTGAGAAAAAGGGTTTGGCTTTAGAAGTGTAAAAGAAAAAGGGTGTTTTTCAATAGGATTTGAGAGAGAACTTTTATTTATGCTATGCTAAGTTTTCTTTGAAAGACACAAAAATGGGAATTTGTAGCCATTTGTAGGTCCTTTTCATATGAGAACTATTTGTGACTAGACTTTTCTTTTTTAAAAGAGAAGGAGAGAGTATAGCTAGATTTAAAGGAAAGAGTATGCATAGGAAGGGTTTTTTGAAAGAATAGAAAGTGATCAATTTTAATTTTGAGATGACTTATCCTTTCTTTTAAAATAAGAAAATTTTCTAACACGGGAAGAGAGAAAGAAGGCGGCTTTATCTGTCAGGAAAAAAATGCACATTAATAATACTAACCAAAGAGATGGGACCAAGTCCCTTTCTTTCTTGAGTGAATCCTCAACTTTGTGCATGTCATATTTGTCCTCCTTTAAAGTTGTTCCCATAGGTGTATACCTGCAAAGGTATGATACTGAGTTACACTAACAAGTACATACTTTACCAAGGATACCTATCTCCTGATCATATCTATTTTTAAGAGAAAAATTGATCCATCTAGTAGGTCAGGTCATTTTGATCAACCCCAACCTCATCCTATTTTTCAAAAACTATTCCTAGTGAAGAGCCTTAGTAAGATCTTCAGTCTCCCAAAACTTCATTCAAATGGCTCCCTTATTGACATTTTCTCTCTGAAAGTGATGTCTCACATCAATGTGCTTAGTCCTCTTATGTTGTAATAGATTCTTGGCCATATTAAGGGCACTTATGTTATCACACATAAGAGGGATAGTGTCTGAGATGATCCTAAAGTCCTTCAGTTGTTGTGAGTTATATTGAGCATAATAAAAAACTGCAGCCACATGCTCAGCTTTAGTAGTAGATAAAATAACTGTATTCTACTTCGTAAAACCCCATGAGATTAAGAAAGAGACCAAAAAATGAGCCATTCCTTAGGCACTATTTTTATCCACTAGATATCCATCATAATCAGCATCAGTATATCCTACAAAATCAAAACTATCCCTAGAAGAATAGTACAGGACCAGGTCCTCTATACCTTTCAGGTATCTAAGAATTCTTTTTACTGCTTTCAAATGAGACTCCTAGGTAAAGGCCTAAAATATTGCACCTATTCCCACACTAAACACAATATCTATCCTGCTTGCAGTGAAATATAGTAAAGATCTACTAATTTCTCTATTCATGGTCTCATTAACTAAGGTACGAGATTCATCATTATATATCTTGGAGCTAGTTTTAATTTGAGTTTCTATTGGCTTGGAATCTCCTATATTGTATTTTTTAATAGCTCCTTGATGTACTTCTCCTAACATATCATTGTCCCATGAGAGGTATGCTTGATTTAAAACTCTAAGAAAAAATCCAGTTCTCCCATCATGCTCATTTCAAACTCTCGTCCCATTATCTTTGCAAACTTTTCACACAAGGATTCAGAAGTATCTCTAAAGATAATATCATCAACATATATCTAAACAATCAGTAAGATATTACCTCTTGACTTTAAAAAGAGAGTATTGTCAATGTTCCCTCTTTTAAAGCCATTTTCCAGAAAAAAACTTTAAAAGTCTCTCATACCAAGCCCTAGGAGCTTGATTAAACCCATATAAAACTTTGTCCAATTTGAGCACATGATGAGGAATATCAGCATCTTCAAAGTCTATAGGTTGTTTGACATTGACTATTCCTTGAAGTTTCCATTTAGAAAAGAAATTTTAACATTCATTTGGAAGAGTTTTAATCCCATATAAGTAGCAAAGGCAATAAGAATCCTAATAGCTTCTATTTTGCTACAGGAGCAAATATCATATCTTAATTAATTCCTTTTTTTGGTTATACCCTTGAATATCTAGCCTTGCTTTATTTCTGTTGATAGTTTCATTTATCCTTCTTGTTTCTGTACACCCACTTAGTCCCAATAATTGTTCTATCAATAGGTCTAGGACTAAGTACAAGAGATTACTTCTTTTAAATTATTGATGCTTCTATCGCATTGCATTGATCCAGTCAACATCTTTCAAAGCTGTTTTAACTTTTTTGGTTCAATTTGGGGGAGAAATGCTGAGAATGGCATAGAATTTCTGGCTTGAGATATTGTTTGAACTCCAGATTCCAAGGTTGTGGTCAGATTGTCAAGTGGATGAGAAGATTTATGTCTCTAGTTTGACCTTTTTATATTAGTTCCACTAGGACCAGGTCCCTGAGATGTCTGACTGGATCCTTCCTGTTGTTCTTTAATTGGAGTTAAGTTTATGACTGAGATGCAATATCACTATCACTTTCATCAATCTTATCTGCATCGTTTACCTCTTGACCATCATATTCAGCAATTTTCTACCTTTGAACTGGAATGAGTTCTTCAATTTTTGATTCTTCATAATCACTTAGATTCATTAACTTTCCTGACTCATCAAAGACCATATGCACACTTTCTTCAACACACAAAGTTCTTTTATTAAAAAATCTATATGCTTTGCTTGTTGGGGAATAACCTACAAATACTACTTCATCACTTTTAAAATCAAACTTTCATAGATCATTCTTCCCATTGTTTAGAACAAAGCATTTGCACCCAAAAGGTCTGAAGATGTCAATCTTAGGGTTTTTATTAAACACAAGAATACATGGGGTCTTATTTAGAAGTTATCTAATCAAGAACCTATTTGTCACATAGCAAGAAGTGTATACAGGTTCAACCAAAATATTCTTTGGAAGTCCACTATCAATCAGCATAGTCCTGGCAATCTCTATGAAGGTCCTATTCTTTCTTTCAACTACTCTATTTTGATGAGGAGTCCTTGGAGTAGAGAAGTTATGACTTATTCCATTTTCAGTATCGAATCCTGCAACTTGGGAGTTTTTAAATTCAGTACCGTGATTAGATCTAAACTAAGCAATCTTATAATTTAGCTTTATTTGAATTTGCTTGGAAAAGTTAACCAGAACCTCATAGGTTTCATTTTTTGTTCTTAAGAACATTATCCAGGTGAACCTTGAGAAGTCATCCATAATCAAAAGCACATAATTCTTTCCTCCTCGACTTTAGATTTTAACAGGTCCACATAGATCCATGTGCAACATCTCTAGAGGTCTAGAATTACTCACTAACTTCTTTAGCTTAAAGAAAGACCTAGTTTGCTTTCCCTTGACACAGGCATTACACACCTTGTTGTCTTGAAATTGCATATTTGTCATTCCACGGACCAAGTCCCTTGAAATTAATTTGTTCAACTAAGATGAACTTATATGTCCTAGCCTTCTATGACATAATTTAGCATCTTTACTTTGAACACTTAAGAAAGTTAATTCCCCATCAGCCACGAACTCCAAATCAGCAACATACATATTTTTTTACTCTCTAGGCTTTGAGAATAAGTTTCCTAGATTTCAAGCTTGATACATTAAATCCATCAGTGAAAAATTTGACCTTATTGCCTTTTTTGTAGCTTTGAGAAACACTTAGAAAACTGTACTTGAGTCCATTCACATAGTAACATCTTCTACTACTTGATCAAATAATTTTCCAATCATTCCCACCCCATCAATATAGACTTTTTTTCCATTTCCAAAAAAGACACCTCCACCTTGAAGTGTCTTGAGAGAAAGAAAGCAGTCAGTCCTCCCTATCATAATCTTTGAACATCTACTATCTATGAACCAATTTTGACTATATTCCCTTCTTTCTACCTCTTTTTCTTCTTTATATTCAGTGTTTTCATGAAAGCAACCAAGGAATCATAGGTAACTTTGCATTCTTTCACAACCAGCATTGACACATCTTCAGCCTTCTCAGCTTTATTCGATTCACTGGAGGACTCACCCCACACTGCTAGAGCCTTTCTTACTGCATAATCAGCTGAAGCCTTTCTTCTTGATCTTACAAGGACCTGGTCCTTTTTATTTTCTTTGTCACCCCCAATCTTGATATATTTCTAATAATTTATTTTTTGTAATGGATAGTCCTTAATAAAGTTCTCAGAAATTCTATATTTGAGACAAACTTCAATATTGCTACCTTTTTGCTGCTACTTTCTTTTCTTTGAAACTGAATATTTTTATTCATAGCTCTAATAATTCTTTTTGCCATATAGTCAACATCAGAGTTTTCTTTATCGTCAAACTCTCTCCTATTTTAGACAACTATCCTTGTTATGTCTCATTCTTCAAGATAAGGTAGAGCAGCCATGATAACCAAATCACTCTAGGTGTGAACCTTTTAGATTGTGTTGGCTCTAATACCAATTGATATAATGTAATTTGGTAAATGCCTAAATGGATAACTCCTTGTTTAAATACATGGGTTAAGTGTAAATATTTTAATTTGGGCTTAAAGAGGATTATGTAGCCTGCCGTATTAAGTGGAGGTCTTGGGGTGACTGATACTAGAAACTATATTTTTCAGCGTAGGGACCTTGGTGGTCGTGAACACACTTAACACTTTATATATACTTTGGATTGGATGGGGTCGAGGCATTCTCTAGACTTTTCTTAGATTTCTCCGGTCCATGTGGCTAACACGTACTGAAGCCCTTTCAGCAGAGGGAGTTAAACCCATATAGCATGTGGTTACCCTTAGGACGGTTAGAGTTAAATAGTCTAGGTTAATGGTTTGTAATATTATGCTAAACCTTGTTTCTTAGCCTACCATCTTATGTATATATATATATATATATATGTATTCATATATATGTATCCATGTGTATGTGAATATATATATTGAGTTTGGACTTGATTTTGAAATAGAATTATTTTATCCCTATTCTTTGTTACATGCTAGCACTCACTCTTCAAACCGTCTTAGGATGCTATATTGTTTCATAATGTAGTGTCCAAAGAAACTCTTTTTACCCTTGTGCAACATTAGGTGATCCAATTCATCAATTTATTCACAGTGAAATGGTGAGATTCCATCCTCTGGAAAGATTAGTCATTCTATTAGTTTTTTTCTATATTTCAGAATTAAAGAGTTAACATTATCAATGTCATTGTCACTGTGATGGTCGAGGGTGTATCCCAACCATGTTTGATATTCAAATTGGTTTAGACGTTTTTATGGACATGTGTAGGTTGGATGGTGTTGTTGAATATTAGATCTTACTTTTGAGTTACATTAACTGTTTTATCTTTATTTTCTAATTGTCTTCCACTTTGTTATTATTTGGATTATGCATGTATTGCATATGCTACATGGGTGGTCTTCGACCCTCGATGGGCATGAGATACCCATCACGACTAGGCCTAAGGTCTATCGTGACAAGCTTTGTATTAAAGAAAAGGTTCAGGGTCTTTCAGTGTCCACAAAGCTATGTCTAGTAGAGTCCTTTTTATGGGTGTGTAGCATGCCACACTTATAGATGGGAGGCTATAATATATTTAGGAATATTTTCCTTTCTTGTGTTCTATTTTGGACTATAGAGTCTAAGGTCATGAAATTTATCTAAATCCTTTTTTGCTCATATTTTAGATCATGCCTCCTCTAAGATTTGATGTTTGTAGAAACTCTATTGGAGCCTCTACCCTACCTAAGGTCAATGTGAAGGGGTCTCACCCTATTTATGGAATACATACCCAGTCTAGGGTCCCCGCTCCCAATTGTACCGCTCTATCTAGGGTTCTATTAGACCTTACTAGTCCATCTTTGGTTGGTGACACTCATGCTCAGTAACCTCAGGGGATATTTATAATGTGGAGTTCTATGATTTTATTCGTATGTTGACTCAATTGGTGACTCAATCTCGCCAGTCAGGTCAGGGTAGTTTTATTGCTTCTTCTTCGAAGGTTACTCAAGCTGGTTAGTTCATGAGGTTGAATCCCCCAACCCTCACTGTCTCTAAGATTGAGTAGGATCCTTAAGTTTTTATTAAAGAGATAGAGAAAATCTATAGGGTGATGCATGCTTTAGATTCTGAGAGTGTGGAGTTTACCACATATTAGTTGAAAGATGTGGTATATCAATTGTATAAAGAGTTAAAATAGTTGAGAGGTGATGCCAGCTATATGAGATTAGTTCTTTGGTACCTTCCTTGATTATTTATTTCGTCAAGAGTTGAGGGAAGCAAAGATAGAGGAGTTTGTAAAACTTGAGGAAAGGTAAGATTAGTGTGAAGGAGTATGCCCTAAAATTCCATCAGTTGTCTCACTTTGCTCTTGAGTTAGTGTATAGCATGAGAGCTAGAACAAGGAAGTTTTCTTCCAGTTTATTGAGTGATTTGTTATTGGAGTGTAAGGTTATGATGTTTAACAATAATATGGATATCTCTAGGCTTGTGGTTTATATGAAGCAAGTTGAGTATGAGAGAAAAAACAAGCAGAGATTGGAATGAGGCAAAATAAGATGTTCAGGTATTCAGAGAAGGGTGGAGGTCAACAAGATAATAAAAGAGATGGTAGATAGTAGAGCAAGAAGAAGACTTGGGAAAACTCTAGTTTGTATTCTTTAGGTAGTGCTCCTTATCCTAAGTTGTCCAGTGATCATCGATTTTAGACTAATAGTGTTCCTAAGGCATAGAGTGCCCAATCTTAGGCTAGTAGAGCTCAGTTAGACCCACCATATCATCACTGTAGATTTTACAGTCAGTTTTATCAGGGTTATTATGATAAGGGGAGAAATCGGTGCCTTAACTATGATTGCTTGGTCACATACAATGGGATTACCCTACGACTAAGTTAGGCACTGGGGCTAATAAAATTTTGGTTTTTACTTCTTTGAATTATACACCAGAGGGTTCTATTCTGGTGCCAACATTAATCAAAATTATCTTTATGGTCTAGCCACCTGTCAGGAATCTAAGGCATCTCCTAATATATTCATTGGTATGTTAAATTTTTTTTCTCAAGATGTGTATTATTTGTTTAATATGGGCTCTACCCTTTCTTATATGACCATATATGTGGCTGTGCATTTTTCTTTTGGTGTTTTCTGAGCCTTTCGCTATGTCTACTTCGGTGGGTGATTCAACTATGGCTAAAATTGTCTATAGGGGTTATATGGTGTCCATCTTTCATAGGGATACCTTGGTGGATTTAATCAAGTTGGAAATGGTGAATTTTGATGTCACTTTAGCAATGGATTAGCTTCACTCGCGCTACACTTCTCTAGATTGTAGGACCCATAAGGCCATCTTCTAATTTCCTAATGAACCGTTAATAGAATAGGAGGTAAGTTTCTTAGTGCCTAAAGGAAGGTTTATTTCTTATTTTAGAGGCCGAAAGATGATTTCCAAGCAGTGTCTTTATCATCTGGTTCAGGATAAAGATTCTAGTTTTGAGGTTTCCCTTTTGCAATTTGTCATCTGGTTAACAAATTTGCTAAAGTATTTCCCAATGATCTTCATGGTATTCCTCCCAATAGGAAAATAGATTTTGGAACTAATCTTCTACCAAATACCCATTTTATCTCTATCCTTCGTATAAAATAGATTTGTCTTAGTTGAAGGAACGGAAGGAGCAGTTAAAAAATCTTCTTGATAAGGGTTTTATCTGCCTTAGTGTTTCTCCATGGGGTGATCCAATGTTTTTCGTACGTAATCAAGATGTGTCACTTCGGATATACATAGATTATCAACAATTTAATAAGGTAACAGTGAAGAATAAGTATTCTCTTCCTAGGATTGCTAATCTTTTCGACCATCTTCAAGGTGCTAGGTGTTTTTCTAAGATTAATCTCTATTTGGGCTATCATTAGTTAAAAATTAGGGAGGGTGATATTCCTAAGACTGCTTTCTAAACTCGGTATGGTCACTATAAGTTCTTGGTGATGTTATTTAGATTGACTAATGCTATGACTGCTTTTATGGATCTTATGAATTGGGTTGTTAGGCAGTTTTTGGACTTGTTTGTTATTGTCTTTATTGATAATATCTTGGTGTATTATAAGAGTGAGACTTTCTACTTCTTTAGAGGTAGAGGTATGGACTGCTTACATCTTACCCTCTCCAGACCTTTCTATATGGGAATACACTGGGTTTATTGTTATTGTTGTATTATAAGAGTGAGGAGAATCATTCCAATCACTTCTGAATTATGTTGCATACCCTTAAGGATCAAAGACTGTATGCTAGGTTTTCTAAGTATGAGTTTGTGTTGGATGTTGTGACTTTCCTTAGACATGTTATTTCTAGTGAGGGGATTAAGGTGGATCCACAGATAGTTGAGGCAGTTAAGAGATGGCCTAGACCCACGACTCAAACCAATATTTGGAGCTTTTTGGGCTTAGATGGGTATTGCTATCTCTTGATTTGATGATGATTGACTGATAACAAGGGACAAGGTACCTGGGTCTTTATGGAAATATATAGTTGTTACATGGCCTACATAGTTTTGTCATCTAGTGTAACAAACTGTGCAGGTGAGATGTGTCCTAGTCAAGACACTTAGTCCAATTAGATTTCTACCCTAATCATTACTCCACTATAAAAGGAATAGAATGTCTCTCAATTAGGTAGTTTTCATAATCTTGATTATTCAACAAGCAAAAGAGGTGAAAACTCAATTTTTCAACAGTGCTCAAGTTTTATTTTTTGTATGATAAAAGAATGTGTGAGTTCTTAAGTCAAGTCTTGGATTGTAATTAAATGTTATAAGAGTAATGTTTTCTTTGTTTAATCAAAGAGTACTTAGGTAGAGTTAACTAAGTTTAACATTGGTTAGATTTAATTAGTATCAAGGTGTATTCTTGGCAGAGTTGTCAAGGTAGGCTGTAGTAGAGTTATTAAAAGAAGGTGAAGCCTAGAGTTAGGTATGTTCTTGGCATAGTTTCCAAGGGAGTCTTGTAGTAGAGTTATTACAAGCAGGTGGAGCCTAAATTTAAGTTCAAATCAAATTTGTAATCAAGAGGTTGATTATAGTTGATTGTTGAAGTGCTTGTGAGGGCAAGCCGTGGTTTTTCCTCGCTTAAGCAAAAAGGTTTCCACGTTAAATCTTTGTGTTTTTAAATTTTTGCAAAGTTTTGTCTTTCTTATAGGTTTTTAGTGTTATTACTTGTGATTGAATTTAAGGGACCTGGTCCCCCATAGTGTGGTGAAACCCCTGGTATCGTCATACCAACTAATAATGCTTGTGAGCCAATTCCATTATGTCAAATAATACCAATTAGCCATAACACTCCAAAGTTATAATTTAAGATTAATCCATGGCTACCAAGACCTTTCAAAACCATTTTTATCTATTTAGCCATTAATGTAATACAATAGGTTAGTAAAGTATGCCAGACCATGTAATTGTCCATATTTCAAAATCAATTATACTAGTGGGTTGATATTAATACCAATTCTAAACCATAAACTATAAATTTGGAGGAATCCATAACCCTCATTCCATTCACCATGCCCATGAACCCAATGAGTTCCAAAATCCATCCACAAAGCATAAAAAATGCATGTAAACCATGAGAATACCATTTAAACAATAATCATCAAAACCCCTCAACTCAAATTCCAAAACCAAACATTAAAACCACATGAATATCAAACCATTGTATGCCATGACAAAATACAAGTTTAAGAAAGAGATACATGCCTGAAAATACCAAGAATTTAGAGAAGAAACCATACTTTGAGTCCTAGATGACCAACTTTTAGAAATCCTAGCTTTGTTCTTGACTTGGGAATTTGAGAGAGAAGAGAGTATTTTTGACTTGTTAAAATAATAGGAAAGGTACCCTTAGGGTGCTTTATGGTCATAGGTTATAATTGGGGATGGAAGGAAATAACGAAAGTGCCCCTAATTAAAACACAGGAAAAATTATCACTATTGACTATGGGTCACCTCACGACTCATGGTCACTAATCATGAGTCGTCACAAAGACTCATAAATTGGGCAGAAACTTAGGGCCTCCTTACTAGTTTGGTCCCGAGTCCCACCCTATGACTCGTGACCTCACCCTATGACTCGTGGACTCTAGTTGTTACTAAGACAACAACCTTGAGCCATCTCACTATTAAGGTCATGAGTCCCTCATCACGACTCATGACATTACCTTACGACTTATATTGTCCTAATTGTGACCATGATAGGAACTTAGGGAAACCTTACTGGTTAGACCATGATTAGATCTTACAACTTGTGATGAGTCTTCACAACTCGTTACCTGAGTCATACCCTGAGCAGTAAACATGATTACTAAGAAAAATTCAGAGTCTAAAACCTGGGGTATTACAATCATAGCCTTCAATATTTCTTCTACTAGAGAGATCTTAATATGAGATAGCATCATTGGCTTGAGTTACTTAAGCATTATCACTAGACTATTCTCAACCATACGAGCAAGGCTAATGTGGTTGTAGATGCCTTGAGTTAAAAGTTGACTAGCACAAGTGTCTTGGCACATATTTTGACCCAAAAAAGGCCTTTGAGGTTCAGTCATTTGCTAACAATATGGTTAGGCTTGATATTTTAACATCTAGGTGTGCTTTTATATTCGTGTAGGCTACGTCTTCCTTAATTGATTAGATTTAGACTCATCGGTTGATAATGTTAGATTGAGAGTGATTTAGGATATGGTGTTGAGTGGTGAGGCTGTGTAAGCCTCACTTGATCTAGATGGCATTTTTAAGATTAAAGATATAGTTTATATATCGACAGTGGGTAATTGGATTATATTGATTTTAGAGGAGGCTCATTATTCTAGGTATTCCATCCATCTAGGAGTGACTAAAACGTATCGTGATTTGAGATAGCATTATTGATGAGGTGGTATGAAGAAGGATATAGCTAATTTTATAGCTCATCGCCTATGTTTCCAGTAGGTGAAGGTCGAGTATTTAATACCTGGTGGTTTGCTTTAGAGGCTACCCATTCTTGAGTAGAAATTAGAATTGATCACTATGGACTTTGTGACTGGGTTGCCTCATACTTCTTATAGTTTTAATAGTGTTTGGCTCATTGTGGATCAATTGACCAAATCTGCTCATTTCATTCTGATTCAAGTCTCTATTATTGCTGAGAGGTTGGTCCGTATCTATATTCATGAGGTAGTTTATCTTTATGGTGTGCCAGTATCTATCATATCAGATCTAGGTATTATGTTCATATCTAACTTTTTAAAGAATTTTTAGGAGGAGTTAGGCAGGTTTAATCTTTGTACAAATTTTTACCCCTAAACTAATGATCAGTCAGGGCAGACTATTCAGGTTTTGGAGAATATGTTATGTGCTTGTGTCATGGACTTTGGAGGTTAGTATGAGTATCATCTAGCTTTGGCACAGTTTGGATAGAATAATAGCTACCATTCCAGTATTGAGATGGCTTCTTTTGAGGCCTTGTATGGTAGGTTTTGTCACTCTCCAATTGGTTGGTTTGAGGTATTTGAGATTAGGCCTTGAGGTATGAACTTTCTTTGTGAGTCTTTGGATAGAGTTCAGGTTATTCAAGATAGATTTTGAGTGGCTCAGAGTAGGCTGAAGTGCTATATAGATCATACACTTTGTGCCTTGAGATTTAGTATTGGTGATCATGTTTTTCTTCATGTGTCACCCATGAAAGTTGTGATGAGGTTTGGGAATAGAGGCAAGCTTAGCCCCCAGGTATATTGGACCTCTTGAGATCCTTCAGACTATTTGGGATTTGTCTTGTGATTTAGCATTACCTCCAAATTTATCACATGTTCATTAAGTTTTTCATATTTTTATGCTTTAGCGTTACATTCCAGATGAGTCTTATATCATTCATTGGGATTCGGTCCAGTTAGATGAGTGATTGTCTTTTGTTGAGGAGTTTGTCTCCATTCTAGCCAGAGATGTTAAACAGTTTTGTTCTAGAGTTATTACTGTGGTTAAGGTCCAGTGAAGGCATCGACCTGTAGATGAGTCTACTTGGGAGGTTGAGTTTGATATGCGTAGTAGTTATCCCCAACTTTTTGTTGATTCAAGTAATTCTATTGCCCTTAGTTTGAGGACGAACTATATTCTTAGTGGTGGATGATGTAATGATTTTTTGGTGATTTGTGTGAAATATTTATTTATCTGTGATTTGATAATTTTACCCTACTCTGTGTTTACATGTAGCATTTCTGGGGTGTGGGGATGCTTGGCACGTTTCTTAATGTATTTCAATATGATTTATGTGAGATCTTGATATTGGTGGTTTTAAAGGCTTATTAGTTGACTTTGGTTATTATCTTTTTGATCTCTATGTTGGATGGCAAAACAAATAGTGCCAGCAGATCCAGAACCCCTAATTTAGGTTGGTAACTGATGTACTATATAAATATAGCACTTACGATGCTTAAATTTAGAGAATATGCACGTTCTTAAGGCTATTTTGTTAGATTTAATGTGTTTTTGGAGTGTTGTGCAGGAAATTAGGTTTTACATGCTAAACTCAGGAAAAAGATGTTTTTGGATGATATATGGAAGTAAAAGATGGTTTTGGATGCTAAATTAAAGAAAAAGATTAAAGTTGGAGTTTTGGGCTACTTAGGCATTTACTGGGAGTATATAGCACTTACCGAGCATATGTGAGCAAAGCATGTACCAAAACTTAAATTCCAGAGGACTAGGTGCAGGAATTTGAAGACTCTATAACTTGCCAAAGCTACTTACGGTCCGCAAGTGGCAAAAGTAAGTGACATAACCCAAGATCCAGAGAATAAAAAGCTATAGGAAAATTTTCTAGCACTTACCAAGTTCAGTTGCGGACCGCAAGTGGCCTTGGTAAGGGGTCGGCGGCGGTAATTTTTTTGGATTATTCCAAATTCATTTCCTAGGTTTCCATGTACCCCAAATACACTCCTATGAATTTTTTAAGTCCTATTATGTATGGGTAATTAAGTTTTTCTATTTTAGTTAGGATATGATTTTTAGGGTTTCTTGTAATCTATAAATACCCTTTAGGCTTTATTCATTCACACAATGATTATTCACATATTGAGGCAACACAAAGTGAGGCCCTTTGGCGCCAAGCTCACAAACATCTAGTTGTTCTTGGTTTGTTATTCAATTTAAGACTTTGGAATTTCTTCTTTCAATATTGTGAGATTGATTTTATAATTTTATCTGTGGATTCCATGATTGATCTCATAACTATAAGCGGCTAATTCCCTTAGCTAGGATTATGGGAACCCTGGCTGATTAATGAAGCAGAGGAAGTGCCAAGTTGTTCTATAAAAAGATTCTTGCATGTATTGGGTTTACTTTGATCTTAACAATTTCTTTGTGGTGGAAACGTTAAGATCCCTCCTAGATTATCACTACTACTACAAAAGAGGAGTAGTTACTAGGAAAAGAAGATCACAATAGTAATTTGAAGTTTAACTTTCCATCCACACTACTAGGTAATATCTAAATAAGATAGTTAGCTGTCATCTAATAACTAAAGACTCAAAAGGTAATAGTGAAATGGGATCATGATAAGGTTTATTAAGGTGACATCCAGAGACCCAAAAGGTAAAGGGTGAAATCTGTCAGCTAATCCAAAAGACTATTGATGGTACATAACTTATCGATTCTACATGCAAGATATTGGAATAGTTCAACAGTGCACGGTAAGTATACCGAGTTAAGAAGCTGGGGGGAACACAAGCCTAGTGTTCATCTTAGATTGTTTATAACCAAAAGCTACCAAGCCTATTTACTTTTAGCTAGTTACTATAAATGTTCCCTTTTTACTTTTCCGCACTGCCTAATGATTTCAATAAGTTCTAGATAGATTTTTGCCTATTCCCTGTGGGATCAACCCAACCTATTTGGATTACTATATTTTAATAGCAATCTCTTTATCCTTCTAAGGAGGGGTAGTTTGGGCATTATCAAATTTTGGTGTCGTTGTTGGGGAATACGATTTTGAAATTCTTGATTGAAGTTGTTGGAGTTATCAGATTTTATTTTCTTTTGCTTTATTTAATTTGTTTCTTACTCTTCTTGAGATGACAACCTATCCAGAGGAAGTATGGAGTGATGATGACTCCTTATTTATTGATCCTCTTCATTTTTATATGATGCATTACTACGGAGCATGATAAATATATTGTTAGAACAAAATAAGAGCATGTTTGACACGTTGGCTCTTGGCAAAAGGAAATCAATATCGTATTCAAAGAGTTAATAGATTTGGCTTGGATATCTACCACTTACCATTGGATCTAGATAAAAAGGTTTCTGCTTATAACATCCAGCAAAGTAGTCATGGGTGGTGTGAGACTAAAAGGATTCTTCAGAGACAACTTGAGAAGCTAAAATTAGAAGAATCTAAAATTTCTCATGCTCTTATGGATAGTGTCAATCTTAAGGAGAGCATACTAGAGTTATGTGGGGATGTAAAAAGGATACAGTTCCTGAGTTGGGGAGTAGTAGACCTCATTCGAAGCATTTTTCCATATTATGTTTGGATAGTCAGATCTTGGTCGAGCCCTTCGAGCCTAAAGAAGAGTGCAAGGAGGAGGAAACATATATTTATATTCTTGAATTTGTTGAGCCGGAATCAAAGAACTATATTCCTCATATAAGGTCCAAGAAGTACAACATACCACACCTATTTCTTGGGTCCTTTATTTTTATACCTCCGCCCATGAGCATAATAGGAAATCAAAAAAACAATTAGGGGTGCAGTTCATCAATTCAAAGTGGAAAGAGAAAACAAGAAGCCAACTTTTGGGATACCATGATGAAGTCTAATAATCAAGGTACCTATGGGCTTGTTGGGAAAGTCTAAGTACCCAAGCAAGACCCGTTATGCCGCGATGTTAAATCAGGTGCTTCTTGGAAGGCAACCCATGGTATTTTATTATTTGTATTCATTTTACATTATTGATGTCAGATCTCTACATCTATGGTTCCACAGGTATATTCCTAACTCTC
The DNA here is from genome assembly GCF_002878395.1 of Capsicum annuum. Classification (NCBI taxonomy): domain Eukaryota; kingdom Viridiplantae; phylum Streptophyta; class Magnoliopsida; order Solanales; family Solanaceae; genus Capsicum; species Capsicum annuum. The sequence continues at coordinate 99,413 of NW_025837122.1, read as the reverse complement.
TTGTTTTATAGAGGTTTGAATCATTAGTGACAATGCATGATTTTAAGTTGGCGGTTCGGCTACTTGTAGGTCTTGATGTCCTCCTGGGGTTTTTTTTGTTGTGCCTCTTTTTCCCAGAGTCTTGTTCCTAGTAGAGCCAGTATGTTTAGGCATATTGTGTTTTATTTTGTGATGTTTTGTGTTTAAATAGGAGAAAAAGGAGTATCTAGGGCAGTTGGCATTTGACAAAGATGATACCCCGTTGAACTATATGCATGTATATATATGTGACTATTATGGATCTTATTATGGCATTAGAATTAGGTACATGATAATCATTACTAACAATTGCATGAACCATATGGGTAGTAGCTTGTGATATGACTCTGGTGTGTGAGATACTACTTATTCCCTTTGTGTGTTGAATTCAGAACTCGTCTGGTTAGTTTTGCCTAGGTTGCAGGATAGTTAGTTTGGAAAAGATCATAGGTCATTTCTTATGTTAGTCTACTTATAGCCTAAATAACCTTCCCATTGTGAAATAGTATCCTTTGATCCCTATTTTGAGCCTTATAGTCTATTTCTTTGTTTTCACTTTTCACCTTCCCATTTATGTTATAATGAATTTGTTTTTGCCCTGGTCCTCCTTGGATAATATGCACCTCAATTCAGGCAAATCTCCTAAGTTAAAGGTGGCTATCATAGGGATATGTGATGTATAATGAGTATTAAGAGGGGTAAAATAAGAGAAAAATAAATTAGGATTAGGTGTGGTAGAAAAATAAAAGCAAAGAAAAGAAAATTATAGAATAAAGAAACCACACCAAACCTGAATGTGCATACAAGAATAAAAGAGAGAAATAAGGGTGGAATAAAAGTAAATTGGTTAAAGTGTGGACCCCAAAGTTAGTGCAGTGCCAAGGAGGATTAGCCACTCGATGTATCCATATGTACCATACCATCCCCCCGAGACTACATTATAAGATGAATAAAGTCCTATAGTGATCCTATCTTGGCTATTTGAAAGCTAAGGTAAAGAAAATAAGGGAAAGCCTATGGTATTTGACATATATTGGTTGGAACTTGTTTTGTGAGCGTGAGTGTCTCTTGACCGTTCCTGCATTGACATGCATAATTTCATATGAGTGATTGGGACTTCTTTGATTGTGAGAGCTTATTGGTTGTATTGCTAGTTACTTACGTGTTTGGGTAGTGTAACTTGTATATATGCATGTTTTTTTGTTGCTAGTGTAATGTCATAGATTGATTCCTTTGTGTCATACTTTTGTGCTTCATTAATACACATATTTGGTTTTAAAGTGATTAAACTTGGAGACGGTAGTGTACTTTAAGCTAAAATTAATGATTGGCTATCATAGGTATCGTAGGTTTCTCTTGGTTAATCATTGTTGTATTATTCTACTATGTTTGTTGCCTGAGGATATGCAATGTTCTAAGTTGAGGGTATTGATGTGCTATTCCGACTGATAACGTTCAACTCACTCCCATAATTGAAGGGTGATGCGGTCGTTGTCAAGTAACCCAATTTGAATTGGGGTCGAATCTCAAGAAGTGAGTTATAGACTTCAAACCCTATGGATGCTCAAATTACTATAAGTTTACACAAAATGATAATAAACAAGACATGTAAAATAAAGTGGAGGGATGTGGTTGGAAACTTTTCGTACAATCTTTGGTAAATGATCAAGAAATGACACTTTTGTTTTAAGCAACAATGTTTGGGGAAATCTTGGTATTATGTCTACCTAAAGGTAATGCATGTGGGTTGATGTTGGTTCAACATAGAATTTAGTTATTAACTAAAAGATAAGCTAGGTCGAAGACTATTGGGGTCAATCTTTCAACAAAACCATAATGATTTCTCCCGTTGGCTATTTCGAGCACCTAACAAGTGTGTAATTTTTCATGATCACCCAAAACCCCAATCAAGCATCCCTATTTCTGGGATAATTCTCTTGACATGATTTACACTTCCAATACACTTATTTCTAAGATTGGAAAAAGTAGTAAACCGTAGTCTCAATTGTCCACCATTGCCTTGTCCCTCTATAACCCTCTTTTAAGGATGTTATAGGTTACCTAATGTTCACCTTCATCCCTCTTTTGAGGAGGATAAAGGGTTTTAAGAGCTTGGGATTTTCACCTATCAAACCGATTTGTAGATTTGGGATTTTCACCCATGAAATTCCAACCCATAAGCTCAAGCAATGGTGGAATCCATACTCAACAACTAAAATCCATGCAAACACAACAATACCCACACACAATTACACTTTAATTCAACATAATCCCAATACTAAATTACTTAGCTACTCAAGTATAAAGTAAAGAGAAATATGCCATGAGGATTATCCAAAACATTCATTCTTCACAAAATCACTAAGAAATTAAGCCTCCAAAAGTAGTTACACACTTTCCCAATTAGGGTTTCTTCTTCCTAAATCAAAATTACTTATGAGGTAAGCAATGCCCGAAGAAGAAACAGTTTTTGCTTATATATGGTTAACGGTTTTTTCTTATATATGGTTTGGGATTCGTCTAAGTGTTTTTACAGATCTGCCCATGGGCATATTTCCACTGAACCGCAATCGAGCATGACTATCGGTGACCGCGTCTACGCAACCATGGTTATGTGCCGCGACTGCATTATGTTGACCGTCTTGACTGACTGCGATCGCGGATTGAGGACTGCGGTTGCGGTAACTGAGGTCGATGTAGTCCAGGTCTTCAGCAGCACTCTTCTTTGCTCTCTTTTTATCATTTTTATCTCCAACCCACATCTTTCGATCTTCTCAACTCTATGCCTGCAAAGAGTGGATATTAGTGCATTTTATCACCTATATGTCTCATTCATTTATCCAAAACAAGGTAATGTACACAAATATTTAGTGAGAATGAGTGGAAAAATCACCCCTCATCAATTTCCCTAGAGCTTTCGAGACAGGGACGGATTCTCTGCCTCTGCGGAGATGGAGCGACGGAAGTGTTTTTGAGAATTCAAGAGAAGGTCACGGCGAGACATCCATTTATCATTACGATAGGTGTCAAGTGGAAGTGCAGTGATGTATGCATTGAAATATAGCACTTATGATGCTTAAACTTGGAGAATATGTATGTACTTAAGGCTATTTTGTTAGATTTAGTGTGTTTTTGGAGTGTATTGCAGGAAATTAGGTTTTGGATGTTAAACTTAGTAAAAAGATATTTTTGGATGATAAATGGAAGAAAAAGATGGTTTGGGATGCTAAATTGAAGAAAAGGATGAAAGTTGGAGTTTTGGGTTACTTAGGCATTTATTGGGAGTATGTAGCACTTATCGGGCGTATGTTACCAAAGCATAAACTAGAACTTAAAGTTCATAGGCTTAGGTGCACGAATTTGAAGACTCTATAACTTGCCAAAGCTACTGACGATCCTCAAGTAGCACTTGCGGTTTGCAATGGCAAAAGTAAGTGACAGAATCCAAGATCCAGAGAGTAAAAAGTTGCAGGAAAATTTTTTTGGCACTTTCCAAGTCCACTTGAAGACACAAGTGCTACTTACTGATTGCGAGTGACCTTAGAAAGTGACCACCGACGGTGATTTTTTCGGATAGTTTTTAATTCGTTTCCTAGGGTTTCTATGTATCCCAAATACACTCCTATGATGTTTGTAAGTCCTATTATGTATGGGTAATTATGTTTTCATATTTTAATTAGGATTTGATTTCTAGAGTTTCTTGTAATTTAAAAATACCCTTTAGGCTTTATACATTCACATATTCAGTAATCACATACTGAGGCAACTTAGAGAGAGGCCCTTTGGGGCCAAGCTCTCAAACATCTAGTTGTTCTTAGTTTGTTATTCAATTTAAGACATTGGGATTTCTTCTTTCATTATTTTGAGATTGATTGTGTAATTTTGTCTTTGGATTCCATGATTGATCTCATAACTATGAGTAGCTAATTCCCTTGGTTAAGGTTGTGGGAACCCTGGAGTATTAACAAAGTAGCGGAAGAGCCAAGTTGTTCTAGATAAAGATTCTTGCATGTATTGGGTTTTCTTTGATCTTATTAATTTCTTAGTGGTGGCCAACGTTAAGATCCCACCTAGATTACAGCTACTTACTCTAAAAGAGGAGTAGTGACTAGGAAAAGAAGATCACAATAGTAATTTGAAGTTTAATTATCCATCCACACTACTAGGTATTATCTAACTAATATGGTTAGCTATCATCTAATAAATAGAGACTCAAAAGGTAATAGTTAACTGACATCATGATAAGGGTTATTAAGGCGACATCCTGAGACTCAAAAGGTAAAGGGTGAAATCTGTCAGCTCGTCCAAAAGACTGTTGATGGTTTATATCTTATTGATTCTGCATGCAAGATATTGGAATAGTTTGATAGTGCATGATAAGTATGCTGAGTTGGGAAGCCAGGGAGAACACAAGCCTAGTGTTCGTCTTAGATTATTTACAACCAAAAGCAACCAAGCCTTTTTACCTTTAGCTAGTTACTACAAATCTCCCCTTTTTACTTTTCCGTACTGCCTGGTGATTTCAACAAGTTTGAGATAAATTTCTGGCCTATTCCATGTGGGATCGACCCCAACCTAGTTGGGTTACTACATATTGACAGCGACCGTTTTATCCTTCTAAGGAGGGATAGTTTGGGCATTATCAGTACCATGGTTGGTGTGGTTTTATGGGTTTTATATTTTATTTTGACCCTCCATTTGGAAAGTTATGAAAATTGGTCTCAAGGATTAATTCTGTGAAAACAACATTTTCTTCAAATTCTGATATCATTGTTGAGTCCCGAGCATCGATTTTAATATAGTAGAATAGTTTGATTTGGTTCTGGGAATTTTTGATAAATCCCAAAGGGTCTGCAGAGACTTGGAATTTCCACATCTCTATAGTTGGTGCAGCGGCTAAAGCGATACTTTTGCCGCTTTAGCCCGGTTACAACTGGGCAAGGGCATATTAGTGGCCCTCTTCTGCTTTAACAGAGGGCTCTAAAGCGGTCCTTACACGCATTGGCGAATACCTCAAAAGTGGTATTTGACCGCTTTAGAGGCACCTGGCACCTGGTATATAATGTTCTTTTCTCATTTTCTTCACCATTTTTTAGACTTGGAGCTTTAAGTTCTAGGTTTTTTAGGAGATTTCCTCTATTTCCAAGGTTGTCTAAGCTCCAAATTCATATTTCAACTGCTTTTCTTCTATTGTATTATTTAAATCTTATTTAAACTCAAATTTAAAGGTGAAATCTATGGATTTTGACCCGAAAGGCCCACGTTAGAATTTCATTAATTCAAACCTCCATTTCACCAAGTTTACTCTTGAGTTATCTCCTATGGGTTCCTTTAATATTGGAAAATATATTTTTAGACAAAAATTCTGGTTTTATCCTCTCTTTTTTTAAAACCAATTTCAATAGGGTGTTCATCGGTCGGTTCGGTTTGGTTTTATGTGTTATTAGTTCGATTTATCAATTTTTGATATTTAAAATACTAACAACTTACATAAAAAATGAAATCTTAGTTGCCGCCAAAATCGTACAAAATGTATTTTAGTTTACAAGAAACTTCAAAATTAAACTGAATGTTAGTTCGACAAAAAATTGAATCCTAGTTGTTGGATGCTACTGAATGCTTCAAGCTTTCCAATATCCGTGTTTTATGCCTTTGTTGGCCTGCTTCTATTTAAACCCGTAATTTAAAGTAAAGTATATTAATGAGGAATCAAAAAGATAAAAACATTATTAACAACGAGGGTTGTCGGTTGTTGGTTGCTCGATCCTCGTCGTCTCGACTCATCAGTTTACAATAAGGGTTTTGTGTTGTGATTTTTGAATACTGAATAGTCAATAGTGACTATCTAACTTTTGCAATTGGGTTTTAAACTATTAACTTAATATATTGTGAATAAGTAATATATATTAATATAATATATATATATATATAATATAATTAAGTAGTATAAATATTTATCTATATAAAATAAATAGGGGTAAAATAGTAATTTAGTGTATCCTTATTAGGTTATCGATTTAACCGATAAACCAATAAGCTAAAATCGAAAACGAATCGGTTACCCAATAAATTTTTTGATAAAACCAATAAAAAATTATTAACCCAATAACCTAATAGCATTTTTATCGATTCGATTTGCACACCTCTACATCTCAAGGGTCCATTTTGAACTCAATTTGAAAGTGGTTGATATGGGTATCGTTAGCTTGCTTTTGACATGTGGATTCTATATTTATATGTTTTAGCTAATTATAGGTCTGTGCGTGAGATGGAAGCTCAGTAATATTGACTTATTATTTCAATTTCAACATTTATGGTAGGTTATGGCTTAACTTTCTTTAGACTGGGTTGGGTAGTTAAGAATAATGTAAAAGCATGATATGGTTATGGCGTTGTATCATGGAAAAGGCATAAATTTGTTATGTGTGACCGTGTGGGATTTTGTATAAAAGGCATAAATTTTGGAATTAAGTGGTATCAATGACATTTTTCTTGCTTGTTTCACTTGATGGTTATGGATTATTATTGGATCATGGATGGTTGGTAGATTTGAGTGGATTTTTGGCTCATAGGATTGGTATATTGATTGAACATTGGATATTTTCATTTTGATTTATTATGAGTATTACATCCTCATATCTTATTCATTCATGAAACATTGGTATCACTATTGAAATACTAGAAACACTGGCTTTTTCTAACAAAAAATATGATATCTTTAAAAATCTTCTACCGATTTATGTGTCGAAGAGGAGTTATGGATATTGATAATTGGATATTGGTTGTATATGGGTTGACGAACCTCTCATGGGGCCTACCTTGGGAGCACATCTCGGTAGGTGTATATGGAGGTTGTGCGACAACCTCATGCATCACATCATCGTCATCATCATTTTCACTGCATTACATATATTGTGCTTATTCTGTGATTATATTTCTACTCTTAAATTGATAGTTGTTCCTTTATTCTAAATTCTTATACTTGTATTTGGTATATGCATATATTTGTTCTTCTTTTCTTTACCTGTATTTGTTATATGTGTATATAATAGAATTGTTAGTAGGGACAATATGAGCTACCATTTGGGATATTTTTTTATTACGGGTGATGTGACCATAGTTTGTGTTTATATATTTTTTTTCTACTTTACTCAGTCGGCCTATGATACCTATTGAGTATAAGTGGACCGTACGCATCCCTACTATGCCCTTTCAGTATATATTTAGGTACAAGTGTATCGCACGAATAGCTAATTCAGGCGACATTTGGAATCCATTTGAGGTAGTAGTTGATCTATGCATCCGGAGTTCGCCACTATATTTTATTATCTAAACTATGTCTTATTGTATTCAGAGACAGAGTTTTCACCCTTTTGATTATCCTATGTATATCCTGACTTCGAGTGGTATTAGTGGTTCTTACACTGTGACACCAGGTTTTGGAATTTCATTTAGTATCTTGATTATAAGTATGCTAATATTAAGTTTGTGTGGCTCGGCTTTGCTGCCTGGAATTTTAGAATTGATTTTCTCTTTTTATATCAGTTTGGGTGATAGGCTTACTTGTCAAGGCTTGTTGCGATAAGTTCCATCATGACCTTTAGTTTTTGGGTTGTGACGATATGGCTATCCACTACATTTTTTAAAACTTGAGGCTAAATGTTTTTAGTTTTCCAAAGTGGCCATTTTGCCAAAACGGGTATGAAGGTATTATTACAGATTGAAGCAAATTTCAATAATACCATGTAAGTATATATATAATATATTGGTATCACGGATCGAAGTTTTGATTGAAGGACTAAAGTAGACATCATGATATTATGACATTATATAGATATACTATAATGGTATCATGAAGGTCCCACTAAAGATTGAAGTAGCTAACATCAATGATACCATGACAATAAATAGATATAATATGATGGTATCATTATGGGAGTTGAAGCATATTTTAATGATATCATATAAGTATATATATACTATGATGATATCACAAAGGTCTGACTAAAGGATTGAAGCAAACATTAATGATACTATGCCAGTATATAGATATACTGAGATGGTATCATGGGAGTCTCACTAAAGCATTGAAGTAGACAGCAATGAAATCATAACAATATATAGATATATTGCGATGGTATTATGAAAAACTGAAGCAAATTCAATACTACCATATGAGTGTATATATATATATACCGCAATGGTATCATAGAGGTTTGACTGAAGAATTAAAGAAGACATTAATTATACTATGACTGTATAATAGATATACAGTGATGGCGTCATGGAGGTCTCACTGACAGCATCAATGAGACATCAATAATACCATGATAGTATATAATATATACTGTAATATATCATGGAGGTCTGACTGAAGGATTGAAACAACTATCAATGATACCATAATGGTATGTAGATATATTGTGGTGGTATCATGAAAATCTCACTAAAATTGGAGACATCAATGATCCCATGACGGTATAGATATACTGCAATAAAATCATTATAGACTAAAGTAAATCCAAAAAGAGAATTAAACAAAATTACAAAAGAAAAAATAAACGAGATTAAAAAAAAAGGCCAAAAATATAAAATTAGCTTGTCGTGAAAAAGAAAGAATATTATGATTTGAAAAAAAAAATCAAAAAAAAGGAACAAGAAATAAAGAAACTGAAAAATAAAGAGAATAAGATAAAAAGTGCAAAATAAAGGAATCAATAAAGAAAAAAAGAGAGAAAATAAAGCAGGAAAACAAAATGGAGTAGAGAAAAAAATACAAAAAGAAAAGAAAAGAAAAAAGAAAGAAACGAGAAATAAAAAGAATTGATAAACAAAGAGAAAATAAAAAATTAAAAACACAAAAATAAAAAGAATCAAGAAAAAAAGAGAAAAATCTAAGCAGGAAAAAAAAAAAAGAAGTAGAGACAAAATAAATAAATAAACAAATAAGCGAGAAAAAGGGAAAAAACAAGAAAGACAAAAAAAAGAAAAAGAGTATATAAAATTAAAATTGAGTGTGAATTAGATTATGATATAAAAGAAAATAAAAAATAAAATAATTTACGGAAAAAATAAAGAAGAAAGAAGCAACAAAAGAAAAAAATAAATGAAGTGGAGAAATAAAAAAGAAAAAAAAATGAAAGTGAGATAAATAACAAAAAATATTAAAAAAATTATGTAATTAGTTAGAGAGACATTTTATGTAATGAAATGTTTAATTGTAAATATTTCACTCTTATAAGTCATGGATATATTTTTCCCTTTATTAAATGTTGTCTCAAAACACAAAGAGTGTCACATACTAATAAAAATAACGATAAATGGAGTACTATTATATGTTGTATTTCTTTTCTTTTCTATATAATATAAGAGAAGGTTTCGACATGCCTGCTTCAGCAGGTTGTTTACTCCAAGATTTTATTATATAACTCCTAATTAATTATTATAAATTATTTATATATTAAAAAATTAATAATATTTAATTAAAAAATAATAATATTTAATTAGAAAGTAAAATAGATATTTATGACATGTCTATTTCAGGTGCTTTAACCGTGATTTTACTATATCGCCCCTAATTAATTATTATATGTCATTTATGTATTAAAAATTAATAATATTAAATTCATAATTTTACTATATGCCCTTAATTAATTATTATAAGTTGGTTATGTACTAAAAATTAATAATATTTAATTAAAAAGGTAAAATAGATGTTTATGATATGTCTACTTCAACAGTGATTTTATTATATCACCCTTAATTAATTATTATAAGTTATTTATGTATTAAAAAAACTAATAATATTTTATTAAAAAAAAATTTACATTTATAACATGTCTGCTTCAGCTACTTCAATCATAATTTTGCTAAATATCACCCCTAATTATTTATTATAAGTCATTTATGTAAAAAAACTAATAATATTTTATTAAAAAAAGTAAAATTTACATTTATAACATGTTTGTTTCAGCTACTTCAATCATAATTTTACTAAATATCACCCCTAATTATTTATTATAAGTCATCTAATTATTAAAAAATTAATAATATTCAATAAAAAAGGTAAAATCTATGAAATGATAATCAACTCTTGATGTTTTAAACTAACTCGACGTCTTATATGAGGTCCACTTAAATTTTTTTCACAAGTATTTTGTTTATAGTAATTTTGCGATATCTAATTTATTTAGTTGTTGTAAGTCATTTAAGACATGTCTGTTTCACTGCTTCAATTGTGGTTTTACTAAATCACTCCTAATTAATTATTATGGCCATCAAAGCATTGTGCCGCTTAAATTGAAATAGAAAAAGTATTACAAATCAAAATAATTAAAATTTTAAATTATTTAAAAAATATAATTGACTATCGATGATACAAAAATTTTGACAAGGAGAGTAACATATATTATTTGAAAATTACATAAAAAGTATATAAATTACAATAGTTAACAATTTAAAATATTTAAAAATAATGTAATCTGTTATATATTTTAAAAAAATATGTAAAAAAAATAATAAATCACAATAATTAACAACTTAAGAAATTTAAAAGATATAAAATATTTGTTTGACTCTCAAAATTCTATTAGTGTCGCTCAAATTGGAATAGAAGAAAAGTATTACACAATAATTAAAAACTTCAGTTATTTAAAAAATATAATTGACTATCAATGCCACAAAAGTTTGGACAAGGAGAGTAACGTATATTTATTGAAAATTACATAAAATAATATGCATGACTAGATAACCCTTTAGCATGTGATTAAAGAACTAAACTTAAAAGCGCAACAAATTGTCATTTACATTAATAAAATATACATAATTATTTTGTGCGACTTGGTTCTTTAAAAAATACTATCAAGTAGTTAATATGTTGATTTTGTATATTCTTGTTTTATAATTTATAATTCGAATTGATATCAATTTAACTTTCGTACATAATTAAAATATTTTAATGTTGGGCCCGTGCTGACACGGGCCATGCTTCTATAGTATATGTAAAAATACTAGTGGTATATCGTCCGTGTTGAGCACGGGTCTAATATTAATATTTTCTTGTTTTAATTTATGTGATAATTTATGCTTTTTAATATATTAAAAAAAAAGAATGTCCTTTTTCTATTTTTAGAAATAATTTGTTTTTAAAATTTTCATTTTATTTGAAATGTTTTATAATTACACAAAGTCTAAGGTTTATTTATACCATAAATTTTAAAATACATTTCATTTTTTCTACTCCATACTTAATCAAATGGTGTCTAATGAATTGAAACAAAAAAAGTAGTAAAAGAAAATTAAAGTTTAATTTTCTTGTTTACGTATTTTATGTTTCATTAGAAATTAGCTTGTAACTATATATTTAATTTTTTGTGTGACTCCAATCATTTAGATTTCAATAAGTACTACTCACATACTCCCTTTTTGACACAGATTGCAAAGTACTTCATATAATCATTTTTAATTTATCATTTTGTATCTATTTATTCATGTTATTAAATATTATTTATTATCTAATACTTAAATGACTTATAATAACTAATTAGAAGTGATATGGTAAAATTACAATAAAAATACTGGTGAAAAAAGTTAAGTGGATCCCATATAAATCGTCAAGTTAATTGAAAATATCAAAAATCAAGTTATCATTTTGTCTCTATTTTACATTTTTCATGAAATATAATTAACTTTATAATGCTTAGATAACTATAAAAATTAATTGAGGATGATATAGTAAAATCACAATTGAAGCAACGAAGCAGACATATCGTAAATGACTCAAATAACTAATTAGAAGTGATATAATAAAATAATTATAAAAAATACTTATGAAAAAAAATTAAGTAGGGCCCATATAAGAAATCAAGTTAATTTAAAACATCAAAAGTTAAGTTATCACTTTACGACTATTTTATTTTTTATCAAATATTATTAATTTTTTAATACTTGGATGACATAATAATAAATTAGGGGTGATACAATAAAATCATAATTTGAGCAGTTGAAGCAGACGTATCATAAATAGCTATTTAACTTTTTTAATTAAATATTATTAATTTTCTAATAAATGACTTATAATAATTAATCAGGGGTAATATAATAAAATAACGGAGCAAGCACGTCGATGGAAAGCAAATTGCCGCCAACTCCCTCTTATATAATAAGAGAAACATCAAGTTAATTTAAACATTAAAAGTTAAGTTATCACTTTATGTCTATTTTATTTTTTTAATTAAATATATTTATTTTTTAATATTTAGATGACTTATAATAATTAATTAGAAATGATATATTAAAATCACGATTTAAGCAGATGAAGCAAGCATGTTATAAATAACTATTTTATTTTTTAATTAAATATTATTAATTTTTTATTACATAAAAAACTTTTGATAATTAATTAAGAATAGTATAATAGAATAACGGAACAAGCAGAGAACAACTTGCCGCCCGACTCCCTTTATATAAGAGAACCTTTTCTTCCTCTTATTTAAAAAAAAAAAAAAAAAAAAATGGGATTTTTTCGTGACACGCTGCTTTTCTATAGATGCCTTTCAACGCAGAGCTGGCCTCACATGATGTAATATCTTTTTCTTCCTTCACGCAAATAGTTTCAATATTAAATCTAGTTAGAAAATTAGCCCCTTAAATTTATTAGGACATTTTATTTAGACAGTTGAACTAATATTTATTTTAGTCAAACTTTAATTTCTATAAAGTATTCTATTAGATATTTTCCGTTAAACATTTTGAATAGTTTTGCGTGTGTTTCATTTGTTTATAGATAGTTAAATTAGTTAATCATATAGAATATATCATTCTTTCTGATTTTACGCATTCGTTTCAATAAATCATAAACCTCCAAAAAGTTTCCACTTGAGTTTAATGTGCAAAATCAAGGGAGATTATATGTTATGTACCTAAATTACTTAGCTATCTGATGAATGAACGAAAACCCAGGAGTATTATTAATGGATTGCTCCTGTATTTTTTGAAAGGATGTCTCACTACTAGAAATTACCCCAATTGCAATGAAACTTTTTGCAACGGTTCCAAAAGCGTTGCGATAGATGGTCTATTACAACAGTTGGAACCGTTGCAAAAATAAATTGTTCTATTAGTTCTATAACCGTTGCTATTGATGGATAACCTTTGCAATAGGGTATCCTATAGCAACGGTTTCGTGAACCATTGCCATAGAGTCACGTATGGCAATGCGTGTTTGGGGGAAAAAAGCTATTGCAACGGTTATTATTTTCCCTCCTTATTTTTCATTAAAATCTGTCAAAACTTTACAAAATATATAATAAAAATTAAAAAAATATATACAAAAATAACTTTCACTTTCACTTTAGCATCAGTCCACAAACGTAACACTACTGGTACTGCCACTGCGCCGATTGTCCACCGCTCTTCGACTGGTGCTTCGAAGGACCACTGCTGCTCCGATTGTCACTCTGACGGCCCACTGCTGCTCCGATTGTCACTTCGACGGGTCACTGCTGCTCCGATTGTCACTTCGACGGCCTACTGTTGCTTCGATTATCATTCTGATGGCCACTGCTGCTCCGATTGTCACTTCGACTGCTGCTACGACCTCGGCTCCGTCCGTCGCTCAAACCACTACTTTGATTTACAACAGATCTTGTTGTTGAATCCTCATAGTAAAATTGTTTTTCATATGCTAATAAAAAGGAGAATTAAATCCCCATGAGTCCATTCATTTTATGTTGTAATGGAGTCAAGATCTAGAAATTTATTGTGTTTGTCATCAATTTTAAGTATTCAGCACAATCTATTTTGATTATTACAGATTCTTTGTTGGGTTGGCTTTTGTATGTTTCTTATGATTAGCTATAAATCTTAGGGGTATGGTCATGGATTATTTTGATACCATTTGTTGTTTTTCATTGCTTCAAACCCCGAAAAAAGAAGGGTGTTATTTTTTAGTATTTGGTTTACGTGTGACAACTGAATACCAAATGTCTTGTAAGCCCTCGTAAGCCATGTTTTTTTATCAGTATATTGAACACTGGGTTTGAACATTCATTTAATAGACACCATTTTCATGCCAAATATTCTATTTCTGTGGCTTATGGCTAATCTAGATTGATTTGAGGCATAGTAGTTAAACTGTTAAATTAACCTAAAAGAATTAAGAAATAAGTTTAAGGGTGTAATCACACAGTGCTTTCTGGGAAAGGTATCCTACAAAAGATATCAAAATATAAATCTAGGGACTCTTTGCCTAAAGCTTTAGGCTACTTCTGTATCTACTCTTTGTAAAATTGGGAAATGTCTTTGGCTTGCTGCATATGATTAAAATGATGAAGCAAATAATTGTTATAATTAAGTGCAAGGAGATACCAATTCTTTTGGATGAATAACATAGTAACAATATATTGAATCTGAACATTATATTTTAGATATCTTACTCTCTGAAAAGCTTTCTACCTAATATGGATAGGTAGTGACAACTAGTGCCATTCTGGTGAAGCTGAAACTATTCATCCTGCTAGTTAGTAAAGTAATCATAGAGATTTTGTGGGAATATTGAGCAAGATTAAGGTGCATCATTTTGATTATACCTCGTGGTGAGTAGTAAACGTACAATTCTGTTTAATTAAACAAAACTTTTCTATTTAGTTAAACAAAACTTACTTTCAAGAACTATGGTACAATTGTCCTGTATACTACTATGATTTACCTTCCAAATGTATTTCATTTTAATCCTTGGAATCTTATTCTTTATTTCCATTTTTTGGCTGGTTAGTGAAGCAACCATAGAGATATTGTGGGACTGTTAAGCAAGATTAAGTTGTATTCACTGTGCTGGGAAAAGGAGCTGCTCGTGTTATCTTCTCCTGCCACCACGCTCGTCGGTAATCTTTTCATAGAATATCCTGGTGTACTAAATGTTGCATGTAACATTGCACAGTTGACGAATTGGTTCATGTTTTTCTGTATCACGTGTACTTTATCTAGTAATGTCTATTTCCTAAGAATGAATCTGCAAACCTTTATACTGTTGTTTGTACTTGTATTATTGCGTGATTTGTTTTAATTTGTTTAGTTGAAGATGATATATATGTGGATCATAATTTGTTTTAATTTTGGTGATTTCAGTGTGTTATGTAGGATTCTAATGGACAGTAACGATAAAAGTTGGCTGAATTGTTTAATATGGTCTGACAAGTTTCAGCATGGAGTGAAAGACTTTCTTAAGAAGGCATTTGAACGATCTTCTTAAAGAAATGAGATATTATGTTCTTGTAGAGAATGCAAGAATCATTATTGGGATTATAGAGATGTGGTGGAGGATCACTTATTTTCTAGAGGGTTTCGTGCTGGTAACATATTTTAATGCTATAAAATAAGAAAGACAACAGCTGACTTATAAAACTTGCAAATAAAGTTGCTATGATCAATCAAATTATTCAGAGAGGTTAAGAAAGTATGTTAAAAAAATTGTACATAGTTCACAAATTATTCAATATCTCACCAAAAGTTTAAATATTTCTTTTATCACAAAGCTATAGCAGGTTTAAACCTACCATCCTCCATTTCACTTTCCTAAATTCTTCTAACCTGAATTCTTCTACCTCACCAAAAGCTATCACCTCAGCACATTAGCTCTTCGGATCTTATTTTAAGTACCTCTCTCTGACGACCTCATTTACTCTTCATAGATCATATGTTTTCTTCAGGAAGACAAGTGTACTAATGGATAACTAAAACAGGAAATGTCTCATACCTGCCCATAGTATTTGTTCTCTTCATGCTCTAAAGTGTGCTGATGGAACAACCAAACATCATAGTCAGAGTGAGGTACAAGGCATACTTGAAGATTCTAATCCCTATAAAAAGAGGCTGTTTTTTGTCGTGTTAATCAGGTTATTATTCTTATAAC
>NW_025837122.1:61441-80485 GCF_002878395.1 Capsicum annuum | reverse complement strand
TATTGCATGCAATATATGTTTCAGACCAATACTTTTCATCTTTGTTCTCATAAGCAATGAATTAGCTATTTATATGAGGCATTCAATGCTAAACCAACTTGAATATAACTAGCATTTATCAAGATCAATTGTCTTGACTATATTATCTGAATATTATGCTCTTGACTTAATTTAATTAAGAAGGCAAATTTATGAATTTCAAACTGCAGGTTGACAATAAACGTACATGTGACCATCTTATGGGTGCATCATATCAAATGATGAGTGAATAGGCCCTTATTCATCTTTTATGTTTTTTCAGAATTTAGGGAATTCAGTCCCAACATTATCTGATTCAATTAAGTTATCATGAGAACAAGTAATAGTCCTTTAAGAATCTTCCAATTCTTCATTATATGTCTAAAACTCAATATGCTCATCTTCAGGATGGCAAAATCATTCACGCAATAACAAAAATTATTTAAACTAGTAAACTCCAAATTTATCATGGCATGAGTTATTTAGTAGAGTAAAAGGTCTACTACTTTGAGAGTAGTTTGCAAGATTTTACTATTGCTTAATCTTAATACTTCGGGAGTAAGTATCGGATTTACTACTTTAGGAGTAAATATCAGATTTACTACTCCAGGAGTAAATTTCAAGGTTCTATTATTTCAGGAATAGATTTAAGATAAATTTCAGACTTACTCTTTTGGGAGTAAATTTTAGAATAATTCTTTCTACTTCTTCTGAATGTGGTTTTCACAATCAAGTGCACATTTATATACATTACTAAATATCACATTCACCTCAGGGAATAGATCTGGAATTGTAACATTTACAAAAAATTCTCATTCCTTGAGAATAAAAGATAGTTAACAATTTATCAAAAAATTTCATTCTTCGAGAATGAAATATAATTATTACAACGTGCCTTAAGTACATCAAACTACGATACCTTAGGACTTCTGTCAATATTTTGCTACTTCAGGAGCAAATCGAGGTATACATATAGCTGTAGAGAATTTTCTCTATCATATCTTTAATTTCAAATTTACTTCTTCAGGAGTAAATTTATGATTTTCTACTTTAGGAGTATTAATATAGTTTTCAAGATGAAAAGATAAACAAAGTAAACATTATAGTATTACTAGCACATAACGTATTACACAAACTTTATTTATTTACAAGATTAGTGAAATACTATTAACAGAAATATAAACTAATATAACTTAACAGGAAAATAAAACGATCAGACAATCTCATATTCATTATCTACAAGATGATTAACATGTCTTTTTGGGATTGTAATGAAATCTGAGACATTTAAATTTATGGGATCAATATTATCTTCAAAGATAAAGTTTGCCTCAACATCATTATCTTTTTTTTGTAAGGAACGCCTGATAGAGTTTCACTAGATACTTTGGCGTATGATAGGTGCGTGACCAGTGCCCTTTCCCCCATATCGATAACATCTATTTTCAGTGTTCGTCCTTGGCTCTACTTCAGGAGCTTCACCCTTATTTTTACAATACTGGTATTGAGGGTCATTATTTAATGCAAGACGATCACCCTAATTAAAATATCTATCACCACCACGACCATGACCACAACCACGGTCATGACCACAACCACGGTCATAGCCACAATTGGGACTAGGGTTTCTTTCATGCCTGGTTTGATGAAAATGTGCAGTATTCACTTCAGGAAATAGAGCAGTACCAGGATGTCGACTTTCATGATTTCTCATTAAAAGCTCATTATATTCAACAATAAGAAGATCAACAATCAATTCAGAATACTTTTTAAATCTCATTTCTTGATATTACTGCTGCAGGAGCATACTCGAGGCAGAAAAAATAGAGAATGTTTTTTTAACATGTCGTGATCAGTGATATTTTTTCCGCATAAATTTAACTATGATTTAATTCTAAACATCGTAGAATTATAATCAGTTATATTTTAAAGTCCTATAACCTCAAATGAGTTCACTCATAATGTGCCTGTGGAAGGACGACCACCTTCAAGTGGTCGTATCTTTCATTTACATTATTTCACAATATAAGTTGATCTTTAATTGTGAGGTATTCTATTTTCAAACCATTGTCAAGATAATGACGGAGAAATATTATGGCCTTGGCCCGGTCCTGATTTGATGCCTGATTATCATTTTTGATGGTGTCTGGCAGATCCATCGCATCTAAATCTATTTCAGCATCCAGTGCCCAAGACATGTAAGTTTTTTCCGATATATCTAGGGCAACAAATTTGCATTTGAATATATTTGATATTATTTAAGATAAATAAATACTTACCTTTATTACCTGTATTTGCTCAGAATGGTAGAGACTCATGCTGATAACGTGATATAAAATTATATGAAAGGAATCAAAATGTAAGAAATGAAACAAGAGAATTTAATTCCTTAATATTTTCACACCACCTCTTTTACATAAATATGGACTATTTATAACCCAAGATAGGAATTTTATCCAATTAAATATTGTCAAGAGGTGGGGAATTAGTAAGTATTTTGCCTACTTAAAATGAAGCCAAATGACCACTTAATTTGACACATGGCATAACATCCATTTCACAACAAATTTTAGTTTATGCAGTTTACATTTTTTTACTCTAAAAGAAGGAATTTTCACCAGCGCAAATTATATAAATAAGTTAAGTGAAAATTATAATGTATATACTTATTTGATTGTTTATTGCAATTTATAGTAACACTTTTTTTTTTATAATTATTGAATTAAAAAAATAATTGCAAGTTATAGCAATTTTTATTTTTTTTAATTAATAAAAAATTATTTTTCATAATTAGTAGTCATATTGTCTCCTTATTTTTAGTCTTTAATATCTATCACTACTCATTAAATCTTTTGATAATTATGGTAGGAATTATCGTTGGTTTCAATAATTATATATATATATTTTTTTAAACTTTATCAGTTAAGTTACAAAATCTGTTCTTAAATTAAGGAGTAAATTTGATAAAAATATTTTTTTTACATTGATACACCTTTTTTAACCTTTCAGTAAACTATTTTTTTTCTTTTTCAATGTTACAGGATTCTCCATAGTTATTTAACTGATAAAAATTTTTTCCACCATTAATATACTTTGTTTTTCATAAATTAATTTTTTTTCACTTCCTTTTTATTGAAATTTATATGTTTTGCGTATGAACTTGAGTTTTTCTTCATATATTGTTGATTTCGGCTAAAAAAAATTGACTCAAATTAACTCAAATTGATGTTTATATATTTTATATTGAAAACATCTTATTAAGTTGATATTCATTACTGTGTATGTTTTTTTTACTCTAATATACTATTTTCCATATTAATATTTATAGTATATATTTTATTTAAATAATAATTTCATGTTTTCATGTTCAATTAACATATATATGTTAATCATGCATTTTGTATACATAATATAATGCAATGCTCTTTAGTATATTCTTATGTATGCATTTTGCATACATTAGATATTGTTTATCATATTTAATTAAAGAGAATTGATATTAATGTATGTCACTAGCTATCGATTTTTATACATTAGTTATATCCCTTATAATATCTCATATATGTCACTAGTTATTAACTAATGTATCAATTTTATTATCTCATATATGTCACTAGCTATCAATTTTTATCATTAGTGATATGTCACTAGCTGAATCATTTGAAAATAGATTCTTCCGCTCAACGCTAAATGTTTCATTTCCAACCAAAACAATGGCTCTTTCATTACATTCTACCGTTTCAATTGATACATCCTTCTTTGTTATGTACAATGGATAATGTACAAAAAAATCGGCAATGGTTTTTTTTATTCAGATAGACCTTCACTCCTGTATCATTGTGTATGATCATTGACGGACATCTATCACTTAAAAAGTACTTTATTTTAATTTGAGTCGAAGTTGTGTCTATCCTCAACTGAGTTGCAATTGCATCTACTAACCCTTTATATTTTGTAGTTGCATCATACATAATTGCTTTTACACCAAATTCTTTTGATCCCTCTATAGAAACAATAAATATAATAGCATGATAGTTTATCAAATGTAATAGGAAGGAGTGAGCACATTTAACAACCAATAGCATACACTATTATATTTTAAATAATAACTTTTGTGAATTTCCACCACATTTTCTCGAAAATTCAACATGTAAACATCACATAATTAAAAACAAATATAAAAAAACACGTATATCTTTTCAGTGAATTTCTTTTTATTAATCAATAATAAAATATTATATATTTCAGAAAAAATTCAACGAAAAATATGAAATTGATAAACAAGATATACCTGTGGCATCCTATCATGATGTAACATGATTGAATGCAAATTATCACACTTCATATTGTATGACACATTTTTAAATTTAAGAACTTGATTTTCACATAAAATATTAAAATTGTTATGCCCTAAAATCTCGTCTAAAACAATAATCTTTTTTGAAAGATTATGATTGAAAAATCATATATTTTTGTTAAAAAAAAAATAGTTATTGAAGAAGATGAAGCAGAATAATGTCTGCTCTAAAAGTGGAAAAAAAGGTTAAAGAGAGATTTGAGGTGTGATTGATATCTATTATTAACTGTCATCTATTTTTAAGAAAAATATATTTAATTTTAGTTATGTAAAATCTGTATTTTCCTTATTTAAATTGGTCTTTATTTGATTATTTAGAAAAAAGAAAATCTTTTTTCTTTATTTATTTTTTAATAAAATTTGTTATAACTTGCAAACTTAAAAGATTTGTTATAACTTGCAATAAACAATCTAATCTTGTATATTTAGTTTTTTTTTTTTCGTAAGTTAATCATATAGGGAAATGGTCAAATTCATCCCATTACTTTAGAAAATTAGCTAAATATATTATTCGTCCTACTTTGGGGCAAAATTTATCATCACTGTCATACTTTGGGGTTAAATTTAACCCCGTACTTTAAAAAATTAGCTAAATATTCTCTTCGTCATACTTTGGGGTCAAATTTATCCTTGATGTCATACTTTAGGGTCAAATTTACCCCGGTTATTAAGAAACTTTTTACATGCACCATTCCTTCAATAAAAAACTCAAATCAATGTTAAATGCCTTATTTTTTTATAAAATAAAGCACACACTAATCTAAATCACGTGATCCGACTCAAGCCACAAAAAAGAGCACAAACAAATACACGTATCTCTGCTCTGTTAGTCAAAATTTTTCAATGAGATTAAGTCGCTTAATATTCAGCAATGCATAATTCATGATAAATGGATCTGCATCAGTACAAACACAAACAAACATATCCCTCCTTCAGTTCATGGATTCACATTAATCCGAACTCATAATAAATGACACTTGATGGTCAAATGCAATAGATTGGACCCACTGAATGTTTCTCTAGTTGATTGAGTTATGAGGTTTTTCTAACGTGTCAGTCGTGACATCTCTTCATTCTTATGTCTCCATATACAATTTGAATCTACATAAATGTTTATCATATCATTTGCTCAAAAAACTTATCCACTGATTCTAGAATCTATATGCATATAAAATTGCATACCAAATTTTAAAATTCGAACATAACTGAATAAAAGCATATTTTGTAATAGATATTTTCTCTAGATACATTCTTTTGCATTATCTCATTTCATTTTACTTTTCATTCGTTTGTAAATAACTTACCAGTACTGCATGTTGAAAGTAAAGTGTATTTGTTTGATGGAAAAACTCAACCAATAGAATTGAGGAAGGAATATATTTATTTGTGTATTTTTTGTGGGTCGGATCAGGTGAATTAGATTAAAGTATTTTTTTCTAAAAAAATAAAATAAAATAAAATAGCCATTTAATGTTGATTTGGGTTTTTTTTGCTAAAAGAGAAGTACATGTGAATGTTTCTTAACAACGAGGGTGATTTTGACCCAAAGTATGATATTAAGGGTAAATTTGACCACAAAGTATGACAAAGGATATATTTAGTCAATTTTTCAAAGTAGAGAGGTAAATTTGGCTTCTAAGTATGACATTGAAGGTAGATTTGACCCAAAGTAGGATGAAAATATATTTAACCTATTTTTCAAAGCAGAGAGATAAATTTGACCATTTTTACTATAAATATATCCTTTAATTATATAAATTAATCTCAAAAGACCGTAGAACCTCAGGTAATGTTCCAATATATTGATATGTATATTTAAAGGAGGTGGAGATAAATTTTATGTGATTAGCTTATCTATGTAACGATTGTTTGGACGCATTTAAACGTTTTTCAAAATATGAGCCAAAAGTGTATTAAAAGAATATTTTATTATGCGTCTTGTCAATTAGAACATGTTAAATTTAGAGTTACTAAATAAAATTTACTACTAACAAATTTAAGAAGTTATTGATATGTTCCGTTAAAATAGATCAAAATTCAGTCTAAATAGATTAAGACGGAAAACAAGACACCACAGTTAAAAGTGAAGATAAGTCCATTTGTGTTTAAAAGAGATTTAGTACAAGAAGTTTAAGTACTACAAGTCTAAATCTCTTTTAGTCTATTTAGACTGAATTTTAGTCTATTTAAGCTTAGCTTAAATGGACTAAAATTCAGTCTACATACATTTTTTTTTAAAGATATAATAACTAAAGTGAGAGCAAATCCATTTTAATAACTATCACAACCACACCAAAGGATGTGGTGCAGCGGATGAGGCTACTTCTCTTTTAATCAGAGATCTCAGATTCGACCCTGGGTATGAAAAAATCCTTGGTAGAAAGCGCTTTCCTCCGAATGGAGCCCTACGCGGTGCGAATCTGAATTAGTCAGACTCCAAAGAATACCGAACACCGGATAGAAAAAAAATAAATTATCACAACCACATGAGACAACCACGTAACTCCAAAGATAACTTTCTTTAAAGCCACTTTTCTACTTTCTGAAGAAACAAAATTTTTTAAGTTCTTGGAGAGGGGTTTGTTACACACTCCTAACAGGATGTCTCAGACAATAGTCCAACACAATTACCCATAGAATCCCCGTACATCAAGGGTCTGGTCATCCTTTTCTCATGTTCATTTTGTCATTTTCTAGGGAAAAAAAAAAAACAATCCTAGTAATTTGGATAATCACACACATGAAGATGAATCTCAATTTTTTCAATGATGTTTGAAACTCCACACCTGTGATTCTCTTCCCATGCAATGAAGCGCATTTTCTCCAGTCTCAATTTATGTAGTATTGTTCGAATTTTGAAAATCAAATTTTCTAATTTTGATCTTAAATTGAGACATAAAATCTTCAGGTTATGTGAAATAAATTTATACACTTGAAAACTATATAAAAGTACTATAAGTCCTAATTGTTGATAATTTAAACTATTGAAAGGCATATGAGAAAATGGTGATCCAAAAAAAACTCGTTTTGACTCTTAAATTTCAAAAGGTGCCATATAGATTGAAATGAAAGGGATTATATAGATTCACAGAGGTTAAAACTTAGTGCTAAGTTTCACTCACTCAAGTAATGAAGTAGATAATATCTTGTTAAGAGATACTTGTATTTGATAACATAGAGACAATAAAAACCAACAGTGCTATATAGTAGTAGCAATGTTAGCTGCTGCTACTACTACTAGTATATGGTACTAAAGACATTGTGAACAATATGACACAAGTACCTCAAGATCTCACTTAGAATATTGTCCTCATTCATAGAGTCAGATCCAGAGTACTTGTCCCTCTTCTTGCATTTTCTGTTGTTGCATCAATATTAGCATCTTCTATAAACCTCGTAGCCCTTGACAAAGACAATGACAATGATAAGCTACTCCCATTATCATTATCATCATAGTTTGTTGATTCTTCAATCCTTGGCCTTACCCCTAGATGTAAATTCAAATCAAGGTCACACTCTGAAACTTTCCTTTTCAAAGGAGTTATGGCTCTTTCCAAATCTGGAGAAGAAGCAATTCCATTTCCATCAAAAGCCCTTGCTTGAGATTTTGCAGCTATGTTAAACAACCTATTGAGGTCATCACTAGGGTTTCCTCTGGATGATCCCAGTACATCTTTAATTTCAGGAAAAGAGGGAATCCTTGTACATAAATGATTCAGTGTAGTGTACAATCCTCTTCCTGTCCCGGTTAGTGTAGTTTGCCCCATTGTAGGCATCCAATTACCATGACAATTCCAAGAAGCATCTCCATACCTTCAAAAAGAGAAGAAAGAAAAAAAATTAGTATTTATATTTGCAAGAACTAACAGAGGTTATGTAGTGTAAAAAGATTCTAAAAAATATTAATTTTTGAATCCATAATTTTAGTAAGATAGTTAACTAATCATATTTAAATTTTAGATCCACCTGGGAGAAAGTAGATGAGGGAATTAAAGAGAAAAGAAAAGCAATAGAATGATGTGAATCATATGCATTACATACCTAAAAGTTGAATTGAGCCTCTGATAATAAGCAGGGAACATTGGGAATCGGATCAAGTTGAAAATATTTGGATCTCCACCTTCCATAAAAAGCTTGTGATGGTGTCCAATCCCTGTGGAAAAGAAATTGGAATATTAAGATTTATAAAAACAACCCTAAATTTTGAAAATAATAAAGAGAAATAATAATAATAACAGCATATATACCTTGACTTTGGCCATCCATCTTCTTGCTTCTATACATCTATGAGAAACAAATCCAAAAGGGAAAAGAGTTAATCAGACAAGGTAAGCAATAGTTATTAAGCTTTTATTTCTTGGTTGAGTGTCAGATGTTGATTTTTTATTGTAGAAATTCTAATCTACCTGCAAATGGCTCTTGACATGAGCAATGCTAAGTCCATTGGTGTTCATCATTTGAAGAATTAGCTTTGGTGTTGCTCCTGCACCAAATGAAGCAAAAGAGACAAGAAAAAACAGCATTGAACTGAGTGGTCAATCATCACATCTTAAAGCTTAAACTATTGAACAGAATCGAACATCAAAGGTTACAATAATTAGCTGATACAAACTCAAATAGGAAACTATAGAAACTTACGATCTTGTCCACCAAGTCTTTCCATAGCATGAACAAAACGGAGATGGAGATCAGGTGTCCAGCGGAGTCTAGCCATCTTGGATCGAACATAAGGTCTCACATAGGGCTTCTTTTCGCTCTCTTCAAGTGTACTGTCGCTTGAGCTTCCTCTATCCTTAAACTTGCTCGAACCGTTCTCCTCCGTTTCATCCTCATTTTTCTTAAAATTAGAACTTGTCTTGGAATTGCATCCAGTCTCATCACTATCCTCCAACATTTTTACTAAATTTTTCTCTTTTTAGCTTGATGAAGTAAATATTTTACCATCTCCGGTGATTAATTATATTCTTGATGAAGTAGGGCTTCATACAAATTGCATAGCTCTAAACTGACTTTTCTAAACTAATCTTAAAGAAGGAAAACATTCCATAGATTGAGGTTGGAAAAAAGAAAATGAAAGTTACAGTTCTACTTAAAACAAATGGGAAAATCGAACCCTAGACTTGTCAAATAAGGTGGATGACACTCTCTCTCTCACACACACAGCAATTATTTATCTAACTCGTATGTAATTACTAATATGTATCCATGCATACATGCAGCAGGATGTAATTGATGATGCACATGATAATACTATAATTAAATGGCTTAAAATATAGCCAGTCCCATAGACTCGACCAGGATATTCCATTTATAAGTTTCATCTTATTCATGTTTCAACTGCACACCCCAACTATTAAAGTGTTCCAATTAGACACTTTCAATTCAAATCTTAAAAAAACTTTGACGTGTCTTTTTGTTTTTTAATATAATTTCCCGAGTTCACTGGGATGTTGTATTATAGCTTATTAACAGGAGGGGATCTAAGTCTTACCTCCGAGACATACAACACAAAGGATGAAGACACTACCAGAAATTACCCCTATGGCAACGGTTTAAATTTCGTTGCAATAGGTATAAAAACCGTTGCCAGAGAGCTACCACAACGGTTTTATATGCGTTGCATATGTGGGTGTTGTGATAGGCCTATTGCAACGAAATTTGCAACGGTTACAGTAACCATTGCAATAGGTGTACCTATTGCAACTGTTTCTTCAACTCCTATTGCGATGGTTCAAACTATCTATTGCAACGGTTCTGTACCGTTGCAATAGATGGTATTGCAATGGTTGAGAGGTGTTGCAATAGACTCTATTGCAACAGTGAAGAACCGTTGCAATAGATTCTATTGCAACGACAAAAAAGCGTTGCAATAGCCCTATTGCAACAATTATTGATCATTTGCAACGGTTTTTCATTACCTATTGCAACGGTTTTTCACACCTATTGCAACGATTTTCGAATCTTTTGCAATATTTTTTTGCTATCTATTATTGCAGCTAGTTTAAATACCAATTGATATATATATATAGAGAGAATTATATTAATACACATATATATATACACATTACAACAAAATCTTTCATTAATAATTCAAATTAAAATATCCAACAAACAAGTAATCTAAATCCAAAAGCAAAATGTTAAAGTCAAACTGTCATTAGTTTTTCCATAAAGTATCAAGTTTGAGTGGCGATAAGTTTCACAAAATTCAATATAAAAAAAGATTGATACTAAAATATCTATCAATAATTCAAAAATTTTCTCAAGTAAGGTCAATTTCTTCATCACTTTCTTCATCTCCTCCTTCATTTTGAACATCTATAGAAAGAGAAAAAATAATCTCAATTAGTACTTAAATGACAACATATTTAATTTTCAATTAGAACATAGAAGAACACCTATAAATAGAGAATAAACTAGAAAAATACTACCAAATCTTGGTTGATTCATACTTGAATTTTTCTTTATTTAAAATGATAGAGAAAAGGCCAATCTAATTCAAGAGTTGTTGAGGAAACAATTCCATTCTCTTAACCAACGATGATATACAAAACTTGGGTAATTGTCTCGGAAAAATAATGGCACTATTAGTAAGAGATGACTAAGCTTAAATCTCTTTTGGTTCAGTCACTTCATCTCTAGTAACATCGTAACAACATTCCTATAAGTAGTTAAGTACTCACCAGATATTTGCCGCCTTAATTATTTGATTTGCAGTGGTGCGCTAATACTAGGTGGGGGTGTCTATACTTTTCTTGACAAGCTTTTTCCAGTGACAATGGCTATGTAGCCTAATTAGCTATTCACATAGCAACAATTGGAATGGGGATGAACTATTTTCTCATTACTGTTTAAGTTGCTTATGCTCAGACAATCACCAGTGAGTTACATGGATCAAAGCTCCAAACTAGTGAGCAAGCTAACGTACAGTGTGTTCACAACATTTTCTTTCCTACAACAGGTTGTATAAGGTTGAACATGTTGATTGATACCATACTGGATACATCTCAAAGTTGAAATAAGAAAAACTTGAATTATGTATGTATGAGAATGTAACATCCATGACACTACTTGTGTAAATAGATTGTTTCCTAAGTGAGATCAATGACTGCATATTTAAAAAAAAAACAAAAACTGCAAAAACCCATCCATTTTTTCTACATTTCAATTAAAAACATACACCTAATAATATAGAGTCATAGATTATCAAGAAGATTAGGTTCCTTTATTACTAATGCAACTCTCGTTTCTTCTGATAGATAACCAAATTCAACAAGTGAATGCTCATATGTATATTATCAAGATATTTGTGTTGTTTACTTCCCTTGGCACATCTATAGATAGTCTTCAGTTTTTATTTTATAGGTTAATAATGGATTACAGAGGCTGATACAGATTGGATAACTTACGGGGTTACAATTGATAGAGACTACTCTACAATGATGTACAAGAAAAATGGAGGATAATGTATGAGAAGATGATAGCTGAACAGAGAAGTTAATGTAACAGTTATTAGGCTAGTAATACCTGAATAACAGGAATAAGAGTTAGGTACACATATTTTGTAAGAGAGTTCATTCTGCACTTTTTCATTCATCTTCTTATCCATTACTATTTCATTTGGGTTAAGATTTATCCTTAAACTGGAAAAATTAATATTGTCCTTTCTCATATTCTTTTGTTCACCCTTCACCTCTTACTCCATGAACCTTACACAGCATAAGACTGATGGTAAAATCATGGCCGCTGGCCCAGAGAGAGGGAACTTTAAAAGGAAAATTGGAAACTTATACAACATAGTCAAACTGTGTTGCTCAGACTCTTCAAAAGTGTAGCAGCAATGATGTTGCATCCTCCAAAAATGTACTACTTTGAAGGACCCAACACACATCCAGTGGCATGTTTAAAGAGTCCGAGCAACATAGTAGTAAACTATATGGCATCACAACAATGGATGGATTACTCATAGAGATAAGCGTTAGTACATTAAATGGAAATTAGATTATACAGAACTATGGTCAAGGGAGGAGCTTGTGCATATATCGTCTACCTATAGGCTTATACGTATATCGTCTACCTATAATGTACTTCTTTTCTTGTATATGTAAAATAATGGTTTTGGACTTTATCTTCATGACATCTGAGAGCCATTTTTCAGTACTATTCCAATTTTCATAAAGTTATTCAAGCTTTGTTTTATAGATGCCAACATTAAGCATAGTTATAGCAGTTTCATTACTTAAAAGAGGAAAAATTAGGAAAAACAAACAAAATAGACAAATTCTCATGCTAAAAAAAGGAAAAAAGAAGAAGAACGGGCAAGAAGAAGAAGAAAAAAGATAGACTTTCATTGTTACTCCCAATAAATGGTCGATTGATTTGTTGAATAATAGCCTCTTCCCTTGACGAATGAGCATTGAATCTTAGCATATTACGATCAAGTGTTAATCCTGGATTTTGACGTTGTAATTATGTAATGAAGTTCATTGTAACATCTCGTTCAATGGCATCTCTTTGAGCTTGCATTCTTTGTTGTATCCTTTCTCCCAGTTCATCCATTCTCTTTTCCCCTAATTCATCCGCAGCAATATTTGAAGAAGGTCTAGAGTCACTTGCTTTTTGTTTCAAAAGAGACTTGGTCACCCCGCGTCCGTATAGTCTTACTCGACCTGGATGATCAGGACCCATAAGTGTTGTGAATGGATCAACTAATTGACTACCATCTTCACTTTCTTGAGTTTCTACTCTCTCCATTTCAACCTCTCCATTTCAACCTACAAGTCAGATCCAAAAAAAGCAAGTAAATTGAGTTGATTTAATATTTAATAAAGAACAAATGATCTTGATAATTTTGAATTAGAAAATTTCATACTATTTGATTTGTAATATCTTTAGATGAATTCTTGCACACTCGTCCAGATTAACTTCTTCTAGTATCCACAAGGAATTCCTTGTTTGACACAGCACCAGAATTTTCTTTCCTTTTTACCTAGTTAGACGCAAATCGACATAAAAAAAATTTAAGTCAACAATTTCATAGTAACAAATATAAAAGAACACCAAACCTCGCGGATTAGAGCAAAACTTGTTTTGCCAACAGTGTGAGGATACTTCCATATTTTTTGGTGGAGATAAATTTTAAAAAATAAATTAAAGTAGTGATTATGGAACAAAATAATAAATGTACATATTCATATCATACCTTAGCTTCTTTGGAGTTCCAATATTGAAGTAAATCTGCAAATACAGCTTCTGGAACAATTTTAGGCCTCTTTGCCATTCGAATTTCATCATTGGGGTAGGCATAATACTGTTATTTCTTAAACCTGCACTTGTACCCTCTAAAAGTAGAATTAATTGCATTCATCGCCCATTTTTTTCCATTTTCGAGAATGTCATATTTCTCCTGTAATTTGGTGCAATTTGGTTAATGCAAAAACTGTGAAATGATTTGAACTAGAAATCAAAATAGTGATAACTTTGAACCTGGATATAGCTCCACATATCATCATGTGTCTTCAACTTTGTCCAGCTAAGATTAAGAGGACAAAATATCCCATTCCTTGCCAAAGTGCCAAGAAAACTGCTAAACTCCGTGACCACTTCTTTAGTAGGACCAATAGGCTGATTCAACTCATTTAGCACTATTAGTTGACGCTCAGTTCGTCCATGTACTTCTGCCATTTGTGTAGCGCCTTTTTTTCTTTTGTTAATTGAAGGGCCTACAATAATATGAACAAAATTACTGGAATGCAAATAATTTTTGAAATAGTATGAACCAAAATTTATGTATTCTTACCTTCTCCATATTGTTCATTTGCTTCAAAATTAGGAAGTTTTAACTGATGTTGCTGCACTTGTTCGAGTGATGGTTGTGATGCACGAGTGGTGTAATCTGACAATTCTTGGTGCACTTGCTCCTCTACTGGTCCTACACGTAAGATAGGATCCTGAATCACCTGTTGCACTTATTCTTGTACTTGGGATCTAATTGAAACGTTGTTTAACTTCTCTTTCTGCTTGTGATAATTTTTCTTTGCATTTACGTAGCCTGTATTCTTCTTCCTTTTCTTCTTTTGTTCTAGTATCCGTTTGTTTCGTAATGCTGCTAGTGATCCAGCTGAAACAAAGATCTTAAATTTTTGGTGATTCATGATTGTTTAACTCTAATCTACAAGATCAAAAATGTAACATAGGCTGAGTACTGTAATTCCAGATAACAACTAGCAATGAATAATGTTTCTTATTTCATTTTGGACAAAACATGCAAACAGAACATACTAATACTTTCAGTAGTATGCAATTTTTGGTTTCTGTAAATTGTTAACAATAAAGAAATAACAATCTGCAATAAGAAAATACCAGCTTGGAAGAAAGAGAACTAGGAGTAGTACTCCAAGAAGCAGAAACAGTTGAGCACAAAAGAAAAATATAGAGAACCAGTATTTTTTTCATCAAGGGTTTAATCCTACGTTCTTTAATGTCCTGAACCTATCTGCAACAATTTTATTTCAAGCTGCGTGGAATTGACCAAAACAAGAAAGCTCAAAACTGAAATTGACATGCCTCTTTTCAACTAACCTGCCAGAATATTTGGATAATAATACTTTTGACATGCCTCTTTTCAACTATCAAGGGTTCAAAGATGGTTGAGACTCCTTACATCATATAGATATGAATATGATCTTGCACTCAACTCAATTTAGGGTTTTCTCGCATCAGATAAAAATAATCAAGTAGTCTCTCACAGGATATTGACAACATAGTTATAAGAATAATAACCTGATTAACACGACAAAAAACAGCCTCTTTCTATAGGGATTAGAATCTTCAAGTATACCTTGTACCTCACTTCGACTATGATGTTTGGTTGTTCCATCAGCACACTTTAGAGCATGAAGAGAACAAATACTATGGGCAGGTATGAGACATTTCCTATTTTAGTTATTCATTAGTACACTTGTCTTCCTGAAGAAAAAATATGATCTATGAAGAGTAAATGAGGTCGTCAGAGAGGGGTACTTAAAATAAGATCCGAAGAGCTAATGTGCTGAGGTGATAGCTTTTGGTGAGGTAGAAGAATTCAGGTTAGAAGAATTTAGGAAAGTGAAATGGAGGATGGTAGGTTTAAACCTGCTATAGCTTTGTGATAAAAGAAATATTTAAGCTTTTGGTGAGATATTGAATAATTTGTGAACTATGTACAATTTTTTTAGCATACTTTCTTAACCTCTCTGAATAATTTGATTGATCATAGCAACTTTATTTGCAAGTTTTATAAGTCAACTGTTGTCTTTCTTGTTTTATAACATTAAAATATGTTACCAGCACGAAACCCTCTAGAAAATAAGTGATCCTCCACTACATCTCTATAATCCCAATAATAATTCTTGCAGTCTCTACAAGAACATAATATCTCATTTCCTTGAGAAGATCGTTCAAATGCCTTCTTAAGAAAGTCTTTCACTCCATGCTGAAACTCGTCAGACCATATTAAACAATTCAGGCAACTTTTATCGTTACTGTCCATTAGAATCCTACATAACACACCAAAATCACCAAAATTAAAACAAATTATGATCCACATATATATCATCTTCAACTAAACAAATTAAAACAAATCACGCAATAATACAAGTACAAACAACAGTATAAAGGTTTGCAGATTCATTCTTAGGAAATAGACATTACTAGATAAAGTACACGTGATACAGAAAAACATGAACCAATTCGTCAACTGTGCAATGTTACATGCAATATTTAGTACACCAGGACATTCTATGAAAAGATTACCGACGAGCGTGGTGGAAGGAGAAGATAACACGAGCAGCTCCTTTTCCCAGCACAGTGAATACACCTTAATCTTGCTCAATAGTCTCACAATATCTCTATGGTTGCTTCACTAACCAGCGCAAAAAATAGAAACAAAGAATAAGATTCCAAGGATTAAAATGAAATACATTTGGAAGGTAAATCATAGTAGTATACAGGACAATTGTACCATAGTTCTTGAAAGTAAGTTTTGTTTAACTAAATAGAAAAGTTTTGTTTAATTAAATAGAATTGTACGTTTACTACTCACCACGAGGTATAATCAAAATGATGCACCTTAATCTTGCTCAATATTCCCACAAAATCTCTATGATTACTTTACTAACTAGCAGGATGAATAGTTTCAGCTTCACCAGAATGGCACTAGTTGTCACTACCTATCTATATTAGGTAGAAAGCTTTTTAGAGAGTAAGATATCTAAAATATAATGTTCAGATTCAATATATTGTTTCTACGTTATTCATCCAAAAGAATTGGTATTTCCTTGCACTTAATTATAACAATTATTTGCTTCATCATTTTAATCATATGCAGCAAGCCAAAGACATTTCCCAATTTTACAAAGAGTAGATACAGAAGTAGCCTAAAGCTTTAGGCAAAGAGTCCCTAGATGTATATTTTGATATCTTTTGCAGGATACCTTTCCCAGAAAGCACTGTGTGATTACACCCTTAAACTTATTTCTTAATTCTTTAGGTTAATTTAACAGTTTAACTACTATGCCTCAAATCAATCTAGATTAGCCATAAGCCACAGAAATAGAATATTTGGCATGAAAATGGTGTCTATTAAATGAATGTTCAAACCCAGTGTTCAATATACTGATAAAAAAACATGGCTTACAAGGGCTTACGAGACATTTGGTATTCAGTTGTCACACTTAAACCAAATACTAAAAAATAACACCCTTCTCTTTTCTGGGTTTGAAGCAGTGAAAAACAACAAATGATATCAAAATAATCCATGACCATACCCCTAAGATTTATAGCTAATCATAAGAAACATACAAAAGCCAACCCAACAAAGAATCTGTAGTAATCAAACTAGATTGTGCTGAATACTTAAAATTGATGACAAACACAATAAATTTCTAGATCTTGACTCCATTACAACATAAAATGAATGGACTCATGGGGATTTAATTCTCCTTTTTATTAGCATATGAAAAGCAAGTTTACTATGAGGATTCAACAACAAGATCTGTTGTAAATCAAAGTAGTGGTTTGAGCGACGGACGGAGCCGAGGTCGGAGCAGCAGTCGAAGTGACAATCGAAGCAGCAGTGGCCATCGGAATGATAATCGGAGCAACAGTAGGCCGTTGAAGTGACAATCGGAATAGCAGTGAGCCGTCGAAGTGACAATCGGAGCAGCAGTGGGCCGTCAGAGTGACAATCGGAGTAGCAGTGGTCCTTCGAAGCACCAGGCAAAGAGCGGTGAACAATCGGCGCAGTGGCAGTACCAGTAGTGTTACGTTTGTGGACTGATGCTAAAGTGAAAGTGAAAGTTATTTTTGTATATATTTTTTTAATTTTTATTATATATTTTGTAAAGTTTTGACAGATTTTAATGAAAATTAAGGAGGGAAAATAATAACCGTTGCAATAGCTTTTTTCCCCCAAACACGCATTGCCATAGGTGACTCTATGGCAACGGTTCACGAAACCGTTGCTATAGGATACCCTATTGCAAAGGTTATCCATCAATAGCAACGGTTACAGAACTAATAGAACAATTTGTTTTTGCAACGGTTCCAACCGTTGCAATAGACCATCTATCGCAACGCTTTTGGAACCGTTGCAAAAAGTTTCATTGCAATTGGGGTAATTTCTAGTAGTGAGACATCCTTTCAAAAAACACAGGAGCAATCCATTAATAATACTCCTGGGTTTTCGTTCATTCATTAGATAGCTAATTAATTTAGGTACATAACATATAATCTCCCTTGATTTTGCACATTAAACTCAAGTGGAAACTTTTTGGAGGTTTATGATTTGTTGAAGCGAATGCGTAAAATCAGAAAGAATGATATATTCTATATGGTTAACTAATTTAACTATCTATAAATAAACAAATGAAACACATGCAAAACTATTCAAAATGTTTAACGGAAAATATCTAATAGAATACTTTATAGAAATTAAAGTTTGACTAAAACAAATATTAGTTCAACTATCTAAATAAAATGTCCTAATAAATTTAAGGGGCTAATTTTCTAACTAGATTTAATATTGAAACTATTTGCGTGAAGGAAGAAAAAGATATTACATCATGTGAGGCCAGCTCTACGTTGAAAGGCATCTATAGAAAAGCAGCGTGTCACGAAAAAATCCCATATATAGTGTTTTTTTTTTTTTTTTAAAATAAGAGGAAGAAAAGGTTCTCTTATATAAAGGGAGTCGGGCGGCAAGTTGTTCTCTGCTTGTTCCGTTATTCTATTATACTATTCTTAATTAATTATCAAAAGTTTTTTACGTAATAAAAAATTAATAATATTTAATTAAAAAATAAAATAGTTATTTATGACATGCTTGCTTCATCTGTTTAAATCGTGATTTTAGTATATCATTTCTAATTAATTATTATAAGTCATCTAAATATTAAAAAATAAATATATTTAATTAAAAATATAAAATAGACATAAAGTGATAACTTAACTTTTAATGTTTAAATTAACTTGATGTTTCTCTTATTATATGAGAGGGAGTTGGCGGCAATTTGCTCTCCATCGACGTGCTTACTCCATTATTTTATTATATTACCCCTGATTAATTATTATAAGTCATTTATTAGAAAATTAATAATATTTAATTAAAAAAGTTAAATAGCTATTTATGA
>NW_025837122.1:53810-58441 GCF_002878395.1 Capsicum annuum | reverse complement strand
GAACAAAGATGAAAAGTATTGGTCTGAAACATATATTGCATGCAATAGCACTTGTGTGTATTAGACCAATAAATTATGATCAATTCTTTCCTCT
This sequence comes from Capsicum annuum, assembly GCF_002878395.1. Taxonomy (NCBI): domain Eukaryota; kingdom Viridiplantae; phylum Streptophyta; class Magnoliopsida; order Solanales; family Solanaceae; genus Capsicum; species Capsicum annuum. Next base: position 58,347 of record NW_025837122.1, on the reverse strand, counting down.
CAATTGGTTCAGGGTCAGGAACCATATATTTTCCATCAAATAGCTTTTTGATATGTGGTATGTAATTAATAAATATACCATGATTCACAAAGATGGATTCTCCAAAGTATATTGGAGTATATGTTAGTTTGCCTAACATAAGGGGGAGATAATAAGCAGCGAAAAAATATGTTAAGAATTATCGTTAGTACGATCCTCATTTAAAAGATTATTCTAGTCAAATGGCAGAAGCATTTTCTAACCCAAAATTAATTTTAGATTTAGCTGAAGATGCTCCTATTACGTGTAACGCCCCAGAAAATGGGTCCTGGAGCGTCACACGGTGCTTGAGGCTATTTTTATTCAGTTCAACACAAATCAACGGGGTTTCCATAAATAACCCTCAAATATCAACAGAGTAATCATCATTCAAGAATAAAAGAATTTCAGAAAGATAATAAAATATGACTTATTAGTCAACTCCCAACATCTATACTAGTCTGACAAGCCTCTAAGAGAATCAATAAAACCAGCGAGCCATTGAGATATGCCCCAACTGACTCATACTCAGTTATCAAATGTAAACGATTCCGTGAAACCAACATCAGACATCACGTCCTAGGAACATGAGGACTCACCACAACAGAGGATATAGAACAGCGTGCCCAAAGAATCACCGTCGAACCTAAAACTAAGCACCTGAACCAACATTTCGAGAAAATGCAGCCCACATCCGAAGATGTGGGTCAATACTATGGAAAGAAACCGAATATATGGGGGTGTATGTAGTTGTATAAACATCATCATCATAAATATTTATAAGAAATATGCAGGATGTATGAAAGACTCACATAGCCCGACGAAAATCATCATAATCATGAGAGGATGAAATAAGTACAGTAACACATGTGAGTCATCATATAATTTGTCAATCACTTTCAGTTCATCAAGAATATCAATTCTCATAATGTAAATATCATTTAAATCTTTCGAAAGAATAACTTTCACAATTCCACTTTCAAATCACTTCACCATTCACTATAGACACAAGGAAACACACACACACTGGGAGATCCTATAACCAACATAAACCATGTGAGCTACATGGAGTCCAACGTACAACCCACGTTAGGGAGAGCCATCCTATCCTTGTCATCGGAGTAGGACAATCGATATCAAATCCACACAAACTAGTGATCACTATATAAGTCAGCCTCGGGCTCACTCCAACGGGAGCACGTAGTTCTAGGGAAGTAAGGTCGCTTTATACCTCCCACTCGATGCTAAAGATTTCTCCCGGACTTAGCTCAGATCATTTCAAAGACAATCCACAATAAAATAATTTCAGTAATATATAAATATACATCGAGAGCCATCATGTTTCCCATCTATCAAAATTAACCACGTTGTGGATTTCTTTCACACTCGAGTTCAAAATAACTCCATTAATACCAAAAGGTCAAATCATTCAAAATATCTCAAATATTCAACATCAATATGCTTATAACACACACTTTATCAAAAAAACATAATTTCTAACGGGGATTCACGACCCAAATATCAAAATCATGATAAATATCACTCAAGATTCATGCTTTATATCTCCACACATGTAAATTCATCTTTCAAAATCATAAACATCAAGATTTCATAATAAGCATCATAAGATATGGGTTCATGCTTCAAATTCATAAAAATCAAATAAAAATCATGCTTTTGTAAAGAAAATTACTTTTGGGCATAAGAACGAAAGAGAGTTCTTGTTGAAAAACCCCACATACCTTGAATGATGAACTTTAGATTGATACTCTTTTTTGATATGTTAATCGTGCCTTTGAATGATGGTTCTTGGAGTTCTTGAATTAGGAACTTGGAATCTTGAATAAATTTGCAAAATTAATGGTGAACTTTGGAGGTTCTTGAAGTTGGATGTAGGAGCTTAGAGTTTTCTTTTTGAGGGATTTTGATGAAATATAACATATAATGCTTTTAATAGGCTTTAATATAGGGTTTGGATGGATTTTGGATGAGGGAAAATGACCAAAACGCCCCTAAAAAATCAAAAAAATTCTTGAATTTGTCCTTTGGTGGACTGTTTTGATAGTCTGAAGTAGATTAACCATAACGTTTTACTCCGTTATCCAAATTGGTAGAAAGATAACTCTCATATCTTTCCGTTGATATATAGTATCTCACCCAGATCATTCTGTACAAAGAGTTATGATCGTTTGAAGTTGACCCAAAAATTCACTTTTGATAGGTTGAAGTAGATCGACCATAACTTTTTGCTCCGATAGACAAATTGGATGAAACCAATTTCATTGGAAAGAGGACTCGCAGAGCTTTCCGTTGATATATAGCAGATTACCCAAATCATTATTTACAAGGAGTTGTGATCGTTTAAAATTGGAGCAAAAATACGCCAGGCCTCAGTACTTTTTTCCTGCACGTTTTACTATTCACTACTATTCACGGTTCGATTGGAATGTTCATAACTCATCGCTCGGGTGTCTGTTTTGGATGATCCATATATCGTTGGAAAGTTTATTCGATACTCTACACAATGGTGGGTCATAATCTAAGATATTTTACATGGAAAATTTATAATTTATTTTAGAAGATAGAACCCAACATGTTTACGCACAAAATTTCAACAAAAAATTTTTCCTGGATATTACATTATGTGTTCTTGAAGAACAGAGTCTATAGCATGCATAAAGCATGGTAGATCAATTGCTTCCAAATAAAATAATTCTTGAAAATAAAATGGGGCAAATGATCATAATAAAGAGACAATTTGCTCTTGAAGAGCGACGACATAACACTTCGTGAAACCTTCAAAAGAGGTTCAGGTACTTGAAAATAATGATGTGATGAGATCTCAATAATTTATGTCATGATTGAACCTATCCAAATGTATATCATCGATGATATCTTTTGTACAATAGAGCGCAATATTATATAATATTATGAGGATCTGAATTCTACATTTATTTAAGCATGCTGACGTAGAAATAATTATTAAGTGAAATATGTCTCTTGGTAAGCATAAGATTTATTTGGCTTGCATTCCTGACATTAGAAGATGCCATGTATTTAATATTGAACGATTCACTTGAAAATGAAATTTATGAGAATCCCAGAAGGATTAAAGATGCCTGAAGCATACAGTTCAAAGTCTCGGAAATTATTTTCACTTAGATTACAAAGATTATTATACAATCTAAAACAATCAGGGCGTATGCGGTATAATCGCCTTAGTGAGTACTTGATAAACGAAGGTTACATAAATGATGTCATTTGTCCTTAAATTTTCTTTAAGAAAACGGCATTAGAGTTTATTATACTCATTGTTTTTGTGGATGACATAAATCTCATTGGAACTCTAGAAGAGGTCCAAAAGGCAATTGAATATCTCAAGAAAGACTTCGAAATAAAAGATCTTGGAAAGACAAAGTTTTGTCTTGGTCTGCGATTGAATATTTAGTAGATGAGATCTTCATCCATCAATCTGCCTATACTGAGAATGTCTTGAAATAATTTTACATGGACAAAGCACATTCATTGAATAATCTAATGATTGTTCGATCACTTGAAGTGAGTAAAGATTCATTTCAACCTCCAAAGGATGGGTGAAAAGATTCTTGGTCCTGAAGTACTATATCTCAATGTTATTGGTACACCTATGTATCTTGTTAACAGTGCAAGGTTTCATATAGCCTATTCTGTTAATATTCTAGCCAGGTAAAGTTCTTCTCTTTCATGTAGTCATTGAAATGGAGGTAGGTATATATTGCGATAACTAAAGAGGCCTATTAATATGGGTCTATTTTATACTAATAAAATTAGTCTAGATCTTGTTGGTCATACAGATGCAGGTTATTTATCTGACCCACATAAAGCACAATCTCAAATAGGTTATGTGTTTACATACAGAGATACTGCAATATCATGGCGATCTACAAAATAGTACATTGTTAATACTTCTTTAAATCATGCTGAGATAATAGCGATTAATAAGGAAAGTAGAGAATGCATATCGCTGAGATCAGTGATACATTCCATCAAAAAGATATATGGCCTAAAGCTCGATATTAAAAGAGATAGAACGAAGAACATCTCGCGAAAGTTCTTCTTCACACATGATCTGTAGAAGAATGGTGATATTGATGTACAACAAATCTGTTCAAGTGATAATCCAGCAGATTGGTTCACTAAATCTTTACTAACTTCAACTTTTGAGAAGATGGTATACAGGATTGGGATGCAAAGACTAAGCCAGTTGAATCGGGGTCTTCATCAGGGGGAGTAAGAATATGCGTTGTACTCTTTTTTCCTTAACCAAAGTTTTTATCCTGCTGGATTTTTCCTGGTAAGGTTTTTAATGAGGCAGCACTCAAAAGCGTATTTAATAAATTTCTCTTTACATGGACATCCAAGAGGGAGTGTTGGGAAATGGATTCATGCCATGTGCCAAATTAAGTGGCCATTTTGCTTCATTTTAAGTAGGAAAAATGCTTACTAATTCCCCACCTCTTTGACAATATTTAATTGGATA
>NW_025837122.1:5837-50810 GCF_002878395.1 Capsicum annuum | reverse complement strand
CTCCTGACAACTACTATCAACTCAATCTCTAACGCTTTTTTTATCTTCTACCATCCCAATGGTATTCACATATTTATTGGCAGAATCAAAAAGCCTTGGTATTCGGCCACCTTTGGAAGTCCCAAGCATATCGAAATCAATTTTACTCCAGCCCAACTTGTCATCATTGTCCCAAACGAACCTAGTACTGATTTCCAGCAACTCAAAAACTGCATTCTGCGTGCCATTGAGGATTATATAAAAACTAATATCATTTAGAGTTGTTTGAAAAAAAACATAGATACTTTACACGATGGATAGTTGGAAGTGAATCTTTACGGACCAAATTATATTTAATAATATTCTTGAAGAGTTAATTATCATATTAAGATAATTTTTTAATCTTTGTTTTTGAATTAGGAACTTAATTTTATTAGTGCTTTTAAGAGTTTGAGATTGAAAATATAGTGGAAGAAAATGGGATGAAAAAATGGGGAAGAAGATGGTAAAATTAAATAAAAAATGAGCTAAAATATCGCTATCATGTGCCAAACCGCGAGTGTAGAATACTCACTTTGCTGAATAGCAAAAGGTGCTAAAATGACACAGTTTATGGCTATTTGAGGTGTCAAAAGTGAACAACGTCCACTTGAGGTGCAAAAGTGAAAGATGGTGTCAAATTGAAGGATCTGTCGATGTGTTTGGCCTATAATACATATATATGTGTGTGTGTGTCTGTATGTATGTATAACTCACTTCTTTTTATGAGTTATGTACAAATAAAATGGATAACACACTGAAAAAGTGAGTTATACCCTTTTTTATGAAGATGGCGTCGTCAGCCAACTAACGTTAAAAAATAAGGAGCTTATTTTGGTTACATTTTAAATACATGAGATATTTTCATACTATTTTAGATTTAGAACCTATTTTGGCTGCTGACTCCAATATAATGAACATGATTTGGGAAACTACCAAAAACAATATATATTTAGTTTCCAGTCCTATTTTAGTTGGTCATCTTAATATAAATAAATATCTAATATTAGTTGATTGCTTACTAAATTAGAATAGAATTAATTGATTTTATTTACTTTACTCCTACAATTAATAGTATAGATTAAATGTGAATAATTATAATTTCAATGTTCATTTCTATGCCCAATGGATATCGTTAATATGGGTAAAGGGTAAAATAGTAAAATTCATAATTCAATTTATAATTTATTAATCATCATGTAAAATAAAATATGTCCAAATAAGATGAATCGAAGAAAGTATAGTTTAAGTCCACAAATTTTAATTTTTTTCTTTTTAGTTTTCTTAAATTTTATGGCTAGTTAAACTAAGATATATATAAAAAATGAAATGAGAGGAGTATAAGTTATTCTGTTGCTCAACTTAAGGTTTTGGGCCTATTCAACTAATTGTTCTATTAAAATATTCTTATTTGTGCTACAGCATTCCTATATAACTTCAAATGTTTAGGCAATGAACTGAAAGGTTGTGCCGTTAAAACACGAAGGAAGTACACTGTGTGGTCACTTCAAAAATAAATGGCCTAAATTTATCACGTTGGATAAAAGTAGCACCTCAACCTATGTATTGTCAATTTATAGCCATTAGTTGTAAATATCCCAAATTAAGTATAATAAGTCTAAATTTGATATTATCATTTTCATTATATTATTATCTTTTTGTTTTTGGTTTATTTATTTTCAAAAAAGAATTTCCTTTTCATTTTATCAACTTCAGTTTTCTTCAGTTTTATCCGCTTCAAAAATTCTTCTCTTTTTTTTGCTCTTCTAGTTGTTCCTATCTTATTTTTTAATAATCAAGTAAATCGATCCTCTCTCGTTGCGTTATTTTTTCTATTTTTTTTTTCTCTTTTTCGTCGTGTGAGTTTGTGAAGCGTGTGATGAGTGAAGTGAGTTTGTCTGCTATATAATTTTTGATATGAATTTGAGTGGTTGCTTTGATTAATATGTGAAGAGGTAAAGGGCAAGGACATGAAATTGTAAACCGTTTTGTATTTAAAGCACTTGCCTAAATAAAGCTCATTGAATAATCTGAAACTTAATAAATAATTTTAAAGTATTCATGGAATGTGTATAGAAACTGTATATAGAATATGTATTACGTATAAGATTTCTATAGAAATTATATAATTTTTGTATAAAATATATTTTTGTATAAAATTCTATAGAAACTGTATAATTGTTATATAGTATGTATTTGAATAATAATTGTAGTTAAAGATAGTATATAATATGTACATGAATTATATAACTATTGTATAGAATATGTATCTATATATCATGTGTATAGAAATCATATCATTGTGATGTAGAATATCTATCTGTATAGGATGTGTATAGAAATTATATCATTATTGTGTGGAAGATGCATCTGTATGGGATGTGTATAGAAATTATATCATTGCTATATAAAATTATATCTATTATGATATATATATATATATAAAAATAGGCATGAAGAATTATAGTAATTGACTTTTTTCTATTCTAATCATCTCCATCATAGTTGAAGAAAAATAAACAAAAATATCTTGTTATTAAAGAGGTGCAACAATTAATAGAGCAGAAAAAAATTTCAAAAAAAAACAACAAACAACAAGTAAACACAACCAAGAAAAAAGAAGAACTACAAAGCACCAAAAAAGAAAAAAAGTAAAGCAACCAAGATTTTTTTTTTTTTTTACAAAGAAAAAAAGAAGAAGTAGAAAGTAGCAAAAGAAAAACAAGAGCAGCCGTGAAGATTAAATTGGCGATAAATGAAATATTAAATTCGTCGATCATTTGATTGTCCATATCTTTGACCGAGTGATTATTTGTGCTTTTTTCCAAAATAATGGAAGTCAAAATTATCTCCTATACATCTATTAGATTGTGAATTGTAAGTTGTAGCAATATTTTTAGATAATTATTTAATCAAAAATTTAATTGCAAGTTGTAGCAACTTTATTTAAAAATAATTTATTTAAAAAATAAAAAGTGTTATAAATGTATTTACATTATAATGAATGTCTAGCAAGATCTAATAAGATCTATCAAGATCTAGTTGATATCTATCAGGATTTGAAGTTTCTGACTAAAGTATCTGTCTTTTAGTCAGAAACTGGGAGTATTTTTTTCAATAAATAGAGGAGTTTTGTTGATTGTATTTTCAAGAATCTTACGATCCCTTAAGAAAAATAAAGAAGTCTCCTCTCTTCCTTTTCTATTTATTCTTCTTCTTCCTTTATATTTTCTTACTTTTGTTTTTATATTTCATAACATGTTATAAGCACGAGACTCTATTATTTAAAGTTGGATTTTTCCACGAATACTCTTGAAGTTAATTGAATGCAAGATAAGTACTTTAATGATTATTCATTGAGTCAAAATTATATTTGTGGAACTTATTTTAGTCACTCTCGTACTTGACAACTAGAGGATGCCTTACTGGCATCAATAATCTATTCTCTTTGCTGGAGGAGTTAGCTTCCTTTAACAATTGTTTTTCTAGTTTTTCTTTCAAATATGATGCTAACTATTTTAGGTGGCAGGAGAAGATCACAAACAAATAAAAACAACACGGTAATATTCTCATATTTTGGGATAAATTTTAATAGCAACAATACTTCCTGAGTCTAATTATGACTAGACTGTGTCTATAATCATCATGATAAGTCATTAAAGTTAATAATGATTTATTAACTTTTAAAGCAACAATTGCTCTGAAGTATATCCTGAAAGAAATTGATTTATAGTTTTGAGACATTGCGATGATAAGATGTTGGGTTTAAGCTCCCATCAATTTATGTCTAAAACGTCATTCTCTACATTATATGCATACCTCAATTTGCTCTTGAATTAGAAATATTTTGAAAGAGGTTATTAGCTATTATAATTTGATAGGTTTAAGACACGATTATATTTCATTCCTGGGGAATGAGAACCTTATTAATGTAAACGTACACTTATCACAACTCACCTCCGAATGAGGTAGAATAACTGAGATGAGTTATTTTGAAATCTACTTCTAAAGTAGTAAATTTGAAATTTATTCATGTAACAGTAAATATGAAATTTACTAAACAAAAAAAATACATGTCATGATAAACTTGGAGTTTACTACTATAAATAAGTTCATAAGTTGACATGAACGATTATAAAATCTCGAAGATGTGCATATTGAGTATTAGACATGTATTGAAGAAATAGAAGATTTTTCAAAAATTATTTATGTCGCTTGTTCTCATGATAAGTTGGTTGGACCAACTAATATTGGGATTGGATCCCTTAAAATTTGAAAAGTGTAAAAGGTGAATAAGGACCCGTTCACCTGTCATGTGATCTATTAAGATGCATCAATATAAGATAATCACATGTGAGTTTATTGTCAACCTACAGTTTGACATTCATAAAGTTGCTTGCTAAATAAAATTGAGTTAAGAGCATAACTTTCAGATTGTGCAATCAAAACAATTCATCTTGATGATGATGGTTTGGCATTGAATGCCTTTGATAAATAGTTGAATCATTGCTAATGAGAACAAAGCTTCATGTGTTAGTCTAAAATATGATATATTGCATACAATAGCAATTATATGCATTAGACTAATAAATTATGATTATTTTTTTCCTCTCAATTTGTTCAAGGTCAGAAACCAACTATTCTATCTAATAATTTTGATGAGCGGTATACGATTAATAAATATATCATGGTGCACAAAGATGGATTCCTCAAAGAAGATGGAGGATATATGTTAGCTTTTCTAACATAAGGGGGAGATTATAAGCAGCTATGAAATATGTTAGGAATTATTATCAGATCCTCATTCAAAAGATAATTCAAGTCAAATATCGAAAGCATTTCATGCTTAAGCTTCATGTGCTCCTATTTTGTGTCCCTAAAGGTCAAAGTCTATGCATGCGTAAAAGTATGGTAGAATAATCGGTTTTAAATGAAATAATCCTCGAAAAGAATAAGGAGCAAATAATCATAATAAGAAGGCACTGTGCTCTTGAAGAGCCTGCGACATACCACTTCATGAAACCTTACGAGAAGTTCAGGTACCTGAAAATAATGAAGTGATGAGATCTCAAAATATTATGTCACGTTGTGGACCAATACGAAATGATATATCATCAATATCTTTGATACAATATTGGTGCAATACTGTGAAAGATCACGAGGATCTGAATTCTACATTTATTTAAGTATGCTGACGTAGAAACATTTATCAAGTAACATGAAAGGGTGCATCTTGGTAAGTGAAAACTTATTTGATTTACACTCCACATACTTAAAGATGTCACACATGAAATGTTGAATATTGTTACTTGACAAAATATATCTTGCAAATACTACATGGTCTGATATAGCCTTTTCGATTAACTTATTAACAAGGTATAGTTTTGCTCCTACTAGGAGACATCGAAATGGGATCAAACACATGATCTTATATTATTCTAAAGATTACAATATCGATCTTATTGATTATGCTGATGTTGGATATTTAATTAACCCACATAAATTTTGATATCAAATAGGCTATGTGTTCATATGTGGGGATACTGCCATATCTTGGAGATATACAAAGCAGTTTATCGTAGCCACTTCATCAAATCATGCTGAGATAATAGCTATTCATGAAGCAAGTCGAGAATGTGTATGGTTGAGGTCTATGATACATCTCATTCGAGAATAATGTGGTTTGAAATATGATAATGTACCCACAATTTTATATGGATATAATACAGCATGCATAGCACATCTTAAAGGAGGATTCATAAAAGGAGATAGAACAAAGCACACTTCATCAAAACTTTTCTACACATGAGCTTCAAAAGAATGGTGAAATTAACGTGACAGATTCGTTCAAGTGACAATGTGGATGATTTATTCACTAAGTCTCCTTCAACTTCAAGTTTCGAGAAGATGATGCACAAGATCGGGATGCAAAGGTTTAAGGATGGTCTCATTAAGGGGAGTTGATACGTGTTGTACTTTTTTTCGCTTACGAGGTTTTGTCCCGCTGGATTTTCCTTGTAAGATTTTAATGAGGCAACCTATATGCGTATTGTTAGAGATATGTACTTTTTTTTTTCTCCACTAGATTTTTTTTCCACTAGGTTTTTTCTAGTAAGGTTTTAACGAGGCACATTATCTATCTAGAAATTCAAGGGGGAGTGTTATAAATGTATTTACATTATAGTGAATGTCTATTAAGATCTAATAAGATCTATCAAGATCTAGTTGATATCTATCAGAATTTGAAGTATCTGTCTTTTAATCAGAAACTAGGAGTATTTTACCCTATAAATAGAGGGGTTTTGTTCATTGTACTTTCAAGAATCTTATGATCTCTCATCCCTCGAGAGAAATAAAGAAGTGTAATACCCCATATTTCTCTAGCTTAGTTTAACTCTCAGTATATGATTATTCCTATATAAAAATTTTAAATACTTAGAATTTTTTAGTTTAGAGCTTACCATTGCTTAGGAAATTCAGCCAGCTTTCCAATGATATAAAATTCGCCCAAATCTAATACCCGGGTGAAGAGTTATAGCAGTTTTTATAAAACAGTGTGTCAACTGGCACATCACCACGTCGCGCTAAGGGTTCGAATGGCAATTGTTAATATCCAGTGAGACTCTGTGATAATGGCACATTGTTCCAATATCCATTTTCATAATTATCATTTTCCAGTAGCCTAACGTGATATCACCGCATCGCGCCAAGGGTCAAATTCGCATCCAGTGGGGTACCGCGATCGTACCGCATCGCGCCAAGTTTCCAGTTGTCCATTTTCTAGTGGCCCGATGCAATTGTACCTTATTGCTCCAGGTACCAAAATTAGGATTTTTCAGTCAGTTTTGAGTTTTTTAATTCCAAGGTCTTTTAAGTCTTTTTCCCCTTACCCCAATTTGCCTAAACATGAAATTAATCCCTAAAAGAGGTCTAATTGCTCATTATTTTACAAATTACTCTATAAAAAATAAATTCTTTTTCAAGAACAAGAACCCTAACCTTCAATTCAAGATCAAATATCAAGAATTTCACCAAGAAACCTCAAGAATTCATCACCCAGGTATGTTAAGAATTCATTCATGGGTCCCTTTCCCTCATGAAGCCCACGTATCCACTTTAAATCCAAAGTTATGATCTTTTCAAGTTGTTTATGATCTGGAATTGTGATTTTAACCATGAAATATCATGAATTTTGTCTTATACCATGTTTTTATGAAATTGATGTTGATTATTACTCTCCACATGTTTAAAAGTTATTGTCCACTAATTTAATTGATGATTTATGATATTGGTGTTGAAACTGTGCTTTTACTACAAACTTTAAACTATTCTCATGCTTAATGTACACCATGCATATCAAGTTCTTGACGAAATGCCTACAAGAGTGGATTTTAAACAAATGCTCCCATGTTAAGTCCTTAAAGATTAGTACTATTTTACTATTATTACTAATGAGTCCTGGGGGTTATGAATACCTAAAAGTATAGTTGTTTACTTAGTCTCAGTAGATTTAGAATAGTTTCAGACATATTATCAGTTAAACTCATAACAGTTAGCATTTCGAGTCAGTTCAGTTGGGAGTAGGATTTAGCACCAAGCGAGTACAGAGATGGCGGCTTCCCCGTCAAATAGTCAAAGTCATTAGTAGCAATCTTTGTACTCCAGAACTATGTAGCCAGCGTAGGATAGAGGAGTCACTCGTCAGATTAGGCTTGACTACCTCCCAGGGGTTACCCATCAGATTAGGCTTGACTCCGTCCAAGTGTCACCCATCAGTTAAGCTTGACATCTTTGTTTTCCAGTAGCTTAGTGGATCCATACAACCAGTGTTAGTAACCGTGATACGGTTCTAATACCCTTCCAATTGGGGTTATGGGTTGGACCCCAAACTTTCTCATTAGGGCATGTCGGTTAGATAATAGCTCCCACAGTCTCAGTCCAGTAATAAGTCTAGTAATTCAATTTAATTTCTTGACCATAGCATGCAGATATTAGTGATTCAGTTATCAGAAATCAGTATTTCAGTATTTACAGATTATATTCAGAACATGTTATATGCTAAGTCATGCATTCTCGGTATTTACAGATTTCACATATTCTCAGCATTTTTGGACTTCATGTATCCTCAGTGTCTACAGATTTCATGCACTCTATCAAGTTTTACATGTTATATATCTATATTCATATATACAGACAGTTATTAATCATGTTCATGAAACCATGCATATTAGCCTACGTCATTTAGCATACCAGTACATTCAAGGTACTGATCGCATACTCTTTTCTTGCGCTATGATGTATCATTTCATAGGTTCAGATGCGCAGTTCTCGAATTGCGCCTAGACTTCTCAGACTATCAGTCATAGCAGTGGTGAGTCCTCATACTTTAAGGACAAACTATTTTATTTCATGTTTTCAGTTTAGTAGTTAGTTGGAGTTAGTAGGGGCTTGTCCCATCAACTCATATTTAGGTAGTTTAGAGGCTTTTAGACGCTTCAGTCAGTTATTTAGTATTCAAACTTCAGTTGACACTGTCATATTATTTTATCAGTTTGTTTTATAGATTTTATTAGTTTTCATTACTTAAGACCTTATGTCTTATCAGTTGTTCTTCCACGTATATTATACTTTATTCAGTGCTCACAGCAGGTACCAACTCATGAGTTAGCTTGTGGTCCCTCGGGACTATAAGCACCGTGTGGCACCCAGGGTGTACTCTCAGAGCATTACCAGAAGTTTCCTCTCTTCTCTCTCTTTTTATTCTTGTTCTTACTTCATATTTTTTTGTTCTTACTTTTTATACTTCATAACAAAAAATATATTTTCACAAATAAAATTAACTCTTTTTTATAGGATAGTATTTAATGTCTCCTAAAATAATGTGTTGATAATTATGGTAAGAGTAAAATATGATCAAGATTATATATCTTCATTTATTATCATATTTATCTCTTCCAAGAATACTCTTGATATACTTTTAATTTAATTTCTCCCAATTTGTTGAAACCCATCATTCTTTTCTTAATTTTTTTGATTGTTTCTTCTCTCTTCAACCTTATTTTTTCGTTGTTAGTTCTTTTATTTCACAAGAAATCATTGATATTAGGTTCAAAATTATTTTCTTTGGATTAGCAGTGTTCGTTACATGATAATTTTTTTTTTACATAATATAATTTGAGCTAGTTCAAGCGAAGTGAAATATTTATTATTTACATGTTTATCTTCTTTTTATTCAATATGAATCTATATGGAATAGGAATGGTTATTGTATTTTTTTGACATTAATATATACACTCGTTTTGTTTAGACAAGCATATGGTGTATGAAAGATGTGTACAAACTGATATCATCTAAGTTAAATATTACAATTCATGCATGCCAGTTTATATACTTATTCATGCACTAAAACAATTAATAACATATAAATTTTGGTGAGCACTAATTTTCATACAAATTTCAGTGATTAATTATTATATACCTTGTTAAAACATTGTTCGAAAATGATATAGAAATTGACATGACATACATATTTTAAAAATATGATGTGAAAAAGGTATAAAATCATAATATCAAAAGAGCATAGAAACCAGTGTCCCAGATGGTTATTTAGTTATCTTTTGGAATCATCACGTGAAAAGGTATAAAAGTTGAACTTGTGTCCCAAATGGTTTTTTATTTACCTTCTACAAATCTGGTATGAAAAGAATATAAAAACTGATGTATCGAATGGTGGTTTAACAACCTTCTACAAACATCGAAAAGGTGTAGAAATTGTTGTCTTGTATGGTTATTTAATTAGCACCTACAAACGTGATATGAAAAGAATATACAAATTGGTGTTTGGATTAGTTGTTTAATTATTTTCTTAAAATATTGTATGAAAAGAATATAGAAAGTGGCGTGAGTAATAATATTACAAAATAATAGTTTACTTAGTGAAATTGTTGAATTCTGAGGATGATGTTTTATTAAAATATTGTATGAAAAGAATATAGAAAGTAGTGTGAGTAATAATATTACAAAATAATAGTTTACTTAGTGAAATTGTTGAATTTTGAGGATGATGTTTTATTAAAATATTGTATGAAAAGAATATAGAAAGTAGTGTGAGTTATAATATTACAAAATAATAGTTTACTTAGTGAAATTGTTGAATTTTGAGGATGATGCCACAATTTTTCCTGTATTCTGATTCATATACAGAAATTACTAAATATCAATTGCATCTCAACTTCCTCCATGCATCAGAAGCAGAGAATGTGAACTATCACCATTCATTTTAAATTTGAATCAAATACAATATTTATATCAGTACTTTTTTTAGAAGAAGAAAACAAAAATAATGAGGAATTAATTTAAAAGAAAATTGTGAAGAAGAAGAAGAAAAATTCAATGTTTGCTAATGAAGATTTGAGAAAAATCATGTGATTTCTAATGAAGAAGGAAAGAACCGTTTAGAGAGAAATAAAAAGAGATGATTGATATCTTAATAATAACTGTCATCTTTTTTAATGGGTATGAATTTTTTTTCCTTAAATATAATTTGTATTTTATTTTTTTTATTAAATAAAAAAATTATTTCTTTTTAATACCCAAATTTTCTACAACTTACAAACTAAAATTTTTTCTATAAGTTGAATTTAACCATCTAAGGATGGTTATATAGATTTTTATTTTCAAAAAAAAAAACAGGATATATCAACTATTTGTGATGATCCACTGTCTATAAGTTGTGGTTTAAAATGTAAGGGGTAAATGCCAACATGAATATTCTTTGTTTATCTGTTTTTTTTTTTAAATTTACATAATAACACTACTTAATTTATCATATTGACTTAAAACTTTTAATCTTTTACTTATTTACATCTCATTTCATATTTTTTTTTCTCTCTTTAAAATTCATGAATACATCACAGAAGAATGTGATGTATTCATGTAAAATTAAGTGATGTATCTGAAAAATATGATGTATCTATGTGGAATGTGATGTATTCATATAAAATTAAGTGGTGTATTGATGTCACCCAAATTACACCTCAAGAAAGTATAACAATGTCGTTGTCAAAGAAAAAACCCAATAAAGAATGGGGTCGAACCCACAGAAAATAGAATGAATCTCTGTCAGGAACTTATTGATATAGTCGAAAAGTGCAAAAAGTAAATGGAGGGGTGAGAACAGTAGTAGTAGTAATAAATCTTGATCACTTTATTTAACGCCCCGAGAGTACACCCTGGGCGCTACACGGTGCTTACAGTCTCGAGGGGCCATAAGCTAACCCATGAGCTGGTACCTGCTGTGAGCACTGAATAAAATATAATATATGAAGAAGAACAACTGATAATCCATAAGGTTTTAAGTAATAAAAAATGATAACACTGTAAACCAAACTGATGAAATAATCTGATAAAATCAACTAAAGTCTGAATACTGAATAACTGCTATAGTGTCTGAAAGACTATAAACTAACTGAATGCAAGTTGATGGGATAGACCCCAACTAACTACTGAGCTAAAAACATGAAATAAAATAGTCTATTCTCGAGGTATGAGGTCTCACCACTGCTACGGCTGATAGTCTAAGAAGTCTAGGCGCGATTCGGGAACTGGGCATCTGAACCTATGATATGATACATTATAGAGCAAGAAAAGAGTATGCGATCAGTACTTTGAATGTACTGGTATACTAAATGAGGTAGCTGATATGCATGTTTTCATGAACATGAATATAATAATAACTGTATGTATGTATGAATGTAGATATATAACATGTAAAACTGGATAGAGTACATAAAATCTATAGACACTGCGGATACATGAAGTCTGTAAATGCAGAGAATATGTGAAAATCTATAAATACTGAGGATGCATGACCAAGAAAATAACATGTTCTACATATAATCTATAAATACTGAAATACTAAAGCCTGATACTGAATCAATGATATTTGTATTCTATGGTCAAGTAACTAAGACTGAATTACTGTGCTGGTTACTGGACTGAGACTGTGGGAGCTATCATTTAACCGATATGCCCCAATGAGTAAGTTTGGGGTCCAACCTGTAACCCCAATTTGAAGGGTGTTAATACCGTGCCACGGGTACTAACACTGGCTGTATGGATCCACTAAACTAGTGTACTGTATTGTCCCGAAGGACTAAGGGTGTCAAGCCTGAACTGATGGGTGACCCCTATGAGATAGTCAAGCCTAAGCTGATGGGTGACTTCTCATATACTAAGCTGGATACGTAGTTCTGGAGTACAAGGACTTCTTCTAATAACTCTTCCTATCTAACAGGGAAGCCTTCATCCCTACACTCGCTCTGTGCTAAATCCTACTCCCAACTAAATGACACTGGAATGCTATCTATTTTGAGTTTAACTGACTGATCTAGCAATGCTCATAATATATTCTGAAGTTATACTAAAGATACTGAAACGAGACTAAGTAAACAACTATGGTTTTCGGGTATTCAAAACCCCCAGGACTCAAGATATAGCATGAAAGCCTTTATTAAATATTCCTTCTTGTAGGCATTTTATCAAACACTTGTAGGAATTTTATCAAAAACTTGTAGTACATAGTTTAATCTAGTCATGGGAATGATATGGAACTTGAAGTAATAGCATGAATTCAACATATACGACACTAAATCATGATTCAATTCAATGAATAATCACATTAAAACATGTGGGATTTGAAAATAACAATAATTTCATTAAAACATGGTGTAAAGTCAATATTCTTGAAAGTTAATGGAGACTCATAGTTTAAAAATCACAATTTAATATCATAATTCTTGAAAAGATTATAACTTTTGTAATTAAATTGGGTGCTTGGACTCCATGCTTGAAAGAAACCCATGGATGAGCATTTAACATACCTGGATTGACGAATTCGTGAGGATTGATGGTGAGTCCTTGAGATTTGACCTTGAATTTGAAGTCTAGGGTTTTTGTTCTTGAACATAATTAATTCCTTAAAGAGTAACTTGTGAATAATAGGGCATATAATGCACTTTTAGGCTTTAATTCCGTGTTTAGGATGAATTTAGAACTTAGGAAAATGACCAACCGACCCTTGGAAATTTAAATCGCGAACTGGAAATCCCAATTTTTGGCCTTGGAGCGATGTGGTACAATCATGTCGTGCCACTAGAAAATGAAAATTGGGAATTGAGGGACCGGTGCGACACAGTGAGATCGCGGAGCTTTACTAGAAAAGGATAATTCTAAAAATGTTGTATGGCATGACGTACCATGATCGCGATGGAGCACTGCATTTTGACAATTGCCATTTGGCATGCCTCCGCGACGCGTTGATGTTCCAGGTGGTACACTGTCTTAGAAAAATGGCTCTAACTCTTTACCCGAGTATCGGATTTGGGCAAATTTTATATCGTTGGAAAGCTGACAGAATTTCCTAGGCAATGGTAAGCTCTAAACTAAAAAATACTGAGTATTTAGAAAAATTTATATAGGATAACCCATGTACTGAGGGTTGATTTACATTATTGAAATACGGGGTATTAGAATATCTCTCCCTTGGGAACATTCATCCTTGAATGAGACTGATTTGGCTAAGAAACACTGATAGAATGAGTTTACACACTGAACATGCATATTTGATGCATGAGTACATAGCTGAACTGATTCATGAATGCATGATTATCATAGAGATAATATGCAATGGTAAATAATACCAAGTTTATAACTGTGACTGAACATGGAACTAAGTAAAGCTAAGAAAGACTGTTACCTTAAACTAAATCTAAATTTGCGGAGAAGAGGTGAGGATACTTTGTCTGCATAACTGCCTCTGCTTCCCAAGTATCTCTCTCAATGGATTAATTCTGCTAAAGAACTTTGACCAAGGGAAGTTCTTTGTTTCTCAGTCTATGAATCTGACAATCGAGGATCTGGACTGAAACCTCTTCGAAAGAGAGATCATTCTGAATACTTACACCCTCTATGGGAATTATGACTTTTGGGTCACTAATGCATTTCTTTAGCAAGGAGATGTGGAATACTGGGTGAACCGACGCTAGATCTGAAGGCATCTCAAGCTTATAAGCTACCTTTCCAAAATGACTGAGAATGTTGTAAGAACCGACATATCGGGGACTAAGCTTTCCCTTCTTGCCTAACCTTTTCACTATCTTCATGGGAGAGATCTTTAGGTAAATAAAATCACTAACCTAAAACTCTAGGTCTTTTTTTCTCACATCCGCATACGATTTCTGTTGGCTCTGGGTTGTCCTAAGCCTTTCTCTGATCAACTAAACCTTATTTAAGGCATCAAACACCAAGTCAGGCCCTATCATCACGGTCTTACCTAGTTCAAACTAACCAATCAGAGATCTACATGTCATCCTATAGAGAGCCTCAAATGGATCCATTTAGATACTGGAATGATAGTTGTTATTGTATGTGAATTCAATCAAAGATAAGTGGTCATCCCAACTACCTTTAAAATCAACAACGCAGGCTCTTAACATAGCCTCTAGAGTCTGAATGGTCCTTTCTACTTGACCGTATGTCTGAGGGTGGAAGGCTGTACTGAGGTAGACTTGGGTACCAAGACCCTTTTGGAATACTTTCTAGAAGTGAGAGGTAAACTGAGTACCTCTATCTGAGATGATAGATAAAGGAACACCGTGATACCTAACCAACTCTCTGAGGTAGAGTTTGGCATAGTCCTCGGCCAAATAAGAGGTTTGAACAGGCAAAAAATGAGTAAATTTGGTCATCCTATCTACAATAACCCAAATTGAATCATGCTAATGACGAATATGAGGCAAACTTGTCACAAAATCCATGTTCACTTCTTCCCATTTCCATGTGGGAATACTGAAATCCTACATAGAACCACTAGGATTTTGGTGGTCAATCTTAACCTACTGACACATAGAGCACTTAGCTAAAAACTCTACAAAATTCGTCTTCATCCCACTCTACTAATAGATTTATTGCAAATCACGATATATCTTAGTGGACCCTGGATGAATAGAATAGTGCACATTATGTGCTTCTGCAAGAATTCATCATCGCAAGTTATCTACACCAGGCATAAATAGCCGACCCTGACAACGCAGCACACCATCTCCCCCTTGGGATAAAACCACTATTTTCTAATTTCTGACTGACTCTTTTAGCTTTACTAGATTAGGATCTTTATCCTACTTTTCCTTCACCTCAGAAACTAGAGATGATTTTGAACTACTCTGCACCCACACACTACCCTCTGCTGAATCGACTAAGCAGACGCCTAGTCTGGTAAGCTATGAACTTCCTGAACTAACTTCTTCTTACTACTCTTAACATGAGCAACACTACCCATAGACAGTCTACTGAGAGTATCTATCACTATATTGGGCTTGCCTAGATGATACAGAATACCTGTGTCATAATCTTTCAGCAATTCCAACCATCTTCTCTGATGAAAATTCAAATCTTTCTGAGAGAACACATACTGAAAGCTTTTGTGATCTCTGAACACATCAACATACACCCCATATAAGTAATTCCTCCAAATCTTTAAGGCAAACACTACAGTTGCTAGCTCAAGATCATGAGTAGGGTAATTTCTCTCATGGGGCTTAAGTTGTCTAAAGGCATAGGCTATAACACAACCCAAACATACTATGGATGCATCACAGTACACAACAAACCCATCTAAACTATTTGGCAAAGTCTGAACTAGGGCTGAGGTGAGTCGAGTCTTCAACTCCTGAAAACTCTTCGCGTAGGAATCTAACCACTGAAACTTAACTTTTTTCTGAGTCAATCTGGACATGGGGGATACAATAGACAAAAACCCTTTAACAAACCGACGATAATAGCCAGCTAAACCCAAGAAACTCTTGATATCTAGCGGAGAAATAGATTTGGGCCAGTTTCTTACCGCTTTAGTCTTTTGAGGATCAACCCTAATGCCATCACCAGAACTAATATGGCCAAGAAAAGCTACTGATATTAGCCAAAATTTGCACTTACTGAATTTGGCAGACAACTAATGGGATCTAAGGGTCAGTAATACTATTCTGAGATGGTCTGCATGGTCATTTTTGCTACACGAGTAAACAAGGATGTCATCAATCAAGACTATGATGAACATGTCCAAGTACTACTTCAACACTTGTTTCATCAAGTCCATGAAAGTTTTTGGGGCATTCCTGAGTCCAAAGGCCATGACTAGAAATTTAAAGTGACCATATCGGGTTCGGAAAGCTGTTTTTGGAATATCATATTATCTGACTCTAAGCTGATGATAGACGGATTGAGTTCTATCTTAGAAAAATAACTGGCACCCTGAAGTTGATCAAACAAGTCATTAATTCTAGGTAGTGGATGTTTGTTCTTAACTGTGACTTTGTTCAACTGATGGTAGTCAATACACATTTTGAGAGAACCGTTTTTCTTATGCACGAATAGAATAGGTGCGCCCCATGGGGAGATGCTGGTACTGATGAATCCCTTATCTAGGAGATCTTTCAAATGCTCTTTTAATTCTTTGAGTTCAGCTGGAGCCATTTTGTATGGTGGAATAGAGATAGGCTGAGTGTCTAGGAGAAGGTCTATTCTGAAGTCGATTTCCCTTTTGAGAGAAACTCTAAGAAGATCTTCAGGGAACACATTTGGAAATTCCCTGACTACTGAGACTGACCCAAGGGTTGGAGTATCTGAGTTAGAGTATTTGACTCATACAAGATGATAGACATATCCCTTGTATATCAGTTTACTCTCTCTAAGGTATGAAATCAACTGACCCTTAAGCATTGTAGTACAACCCCTCCATTCAAGGACTGGTTCATTCCAAAACTGAAAATGAACAATTCTATTTCTATAATTAACTGAGGCATAGCATGAGTGGAGCTAATTCATGCTGAGAATAACATCGAATTCCACCATCTCTAACTCCACTAGATCAACTGAAGTGACTTTCTAAGATATTATGACTTGACAGTTCTTGTATACCTGCCTAGCTATAATAGAATCACCTACTGGGGTAGACACTGAAAAGGGCTCTGCTAAAGTTTTGGGACTTACTCCGAAGTTGACAGCTATATATGGAGTTACAAAAAAAAAAGAAGCTCCAGGGTCTAATAAAGCATAAACACGTAAATGAAAGACCTGCAACATACCAGTAACTATGTCAGGGGAATTTTCCTGATCTTGTCGGGACTGAAGAGCATACAACCTATTTGGACGCTGACCACTGGTAGCACTGGAAGCGGCACCCTGCTGAGTTGGGTGGTCGGCTAAAACTGATGACTGATGGGACTGGCTTTGTTGGCGCAACTCCCTACCTTTCTGAGCAATTACTCGATACTCCCGAATCCTATAGCCTGGCTTTCCATACCCAATGAACACATCACTGCCAACTCTACACTCTCCCTGATGGTTTCTACCATATTTTTAACATAGAGGATTTGTATGATTACTGTTCACACTGCCTTAAGACTTAAATCCTGGTGCCCTATCCCTATTATCATTTCTAAATTTGCATATTGAGGTACTAGATGAAGGTGGTGCTAAGACTGAAGATCTTTAATGGAACTGATGATGGTTACCACCTTTAGATCTTGGCTGACTGAAATTAAAGGTACTCGTTCTAGTCTTATTGTTCTCCCTATCTCGATGATTAGTCTTCTGCTCCTCTATCTGTTGAGCATGGACCATCAACCTAGACAAGTCCATCTTTCTGATTAGCATTGCGGTCCTATACTCCTTGACCACACTGTCAAATACACCAAACACAACTTACTCATCTTAAACCTTCCATCAACTACCACCTGAGGAGCATATCTAGATAACTGAGTAAACTTGAGTGAATACTTCTTCACGCTCATTCTACCCTATCTCAAGTTAATAAATTCTAATAGCTTAGCCTCCCTCAACTCCAATGGGAAGAATCTATCTAAGAAAGTTGTAACAAACTCTTTCTACTCTACAAGCCCTACATCTGCACCCCTATCTACTCTCCACTACTTAAACTATGTATAGGACACAACCTATAATAGCTATGTGGCTAACTTAGCGCTCTCACTAGATGTCACCCCCATGATATCTGTCACTTTCTGCACCATATCTAAGAATTCCTATGGATTCTCTTCAGACTTAGATCCCATGAAAGAAGGAGAATTCATTTGGGTGAAGTCCCAAATCCTGGTTGCAGTAGTATTAGCCACTGGGTTGGCCTGAATAATAGATGGCTATTTATTCTGTGCTGCTATGAAATTGGCTAGAGTGGTGAACGCAGCTCTAAATTCTACATGAGAGACATGCTTGTCCAGAGGATCTGCCTGAACGGGTGGAGGTGCTAGCTGGTTTCTTATTCTTTTTTTGTTGTTCATTTTGGGAGGCAAGGTCTGTAAATGAAAGGAAAATTAGATTAGATAGAGAGTTTAACATGAGATCTTGCTCAATCACATGATGTGAATACTGAAAGAAGGGAAACTTTTCCTAAAATGTCTTGTAGCCTTTTGTCCATAAGTTCAGCGCGCTTTACACCCATGCATAAGACTCTACTTGATGTGGCTTTCAGACTTCCTAAGAAACTTTAAAACCTAGCTTTGATACCAAGTTTGTATCACCCCGAGAGTATACCCTAGGTGCTATACGGTGGTTACAGTCCGAGGGACCGCAAGCTAATTCATGAGTTGGTACCTGTTGTGACCACTGAATACAATATAATATACGCGGAAGAACAACTAATAAGCCATAAGGTTTTAAGCAATGAAAACTAATAAAACTGTAAACCAAACTGATGAAATAATATGATAAAGTAAATTGAAGTCTGAATACTAAATAACTGACTATAGTGTCTGAAAGCCTCTAAACTGACAAAATATGAGTTGATGGGATAGGTCCCAACTAACTACTAAACTGAAAACATGAAATAAAATAGTCTGGCCTTAAAATATGAGGACTCACCACTGCTACATCTGATAGTATGAGAAGTCTAGGTGCGATTCGGGAATTGGGCGTCTGAACCTATGATATGATACATTATAGAGCAAGAAAAGAGTATGCGATCAGTACTTTGAATGTACTGGTATGCTAATAAGGTAGTATGATATGCATGTTTTCATAAACATGAATAAAATAATAATTATGTATATGTATGGATGTCGATCTATAACATGTAAAACTGGATAGAGTGCATGAAATCTGTAGACACTGAGGATACATGAAGTCTGTAAATGCTGAGAATAAGTGAAAATATGTAAATACTGAGGATACATGACCAAGCAAATAACATGTTCTATATATAATCTGTAAATACTGAATTACTAAAGCCTGATACTAAATTACTGATATCTGTATGTTATGGTCAAGCAATTGACACTGAATTACTGTGTTGGTTACTGGAATGAGACCGTGGGAGCTATCATCTAACCGACATACCCCAATAAGCAAGTTTGGGGTCAAACTTGTAACCCCAGTTTGAAGGGTGTTAATATCGTGCCATGGGTACTAACGCTGGTTGTGTGGATCTTCTAAAGTGGTGTACTGTATTATCCTAAAGGACTAAGAGTGTTAAGCCTGAACTGATGGGTGACCCCTGCGAGATAGTCAAGCCTAAACTGATGGGTGACTTCTCATATCCTATGTTGGCTACGTAGTTCTGTAGTACAGGGACTCCTACTAATGACTCTGCCTATCTGACAGGGAAACCATCATCCCTGCACTCGCTCGATGATAAATCCTACTCCCAACTGAATGACACTGGAATACAAACTATTCTGAGTTTAACTAACTGATCCAACAATGTTCATAATATATTTTGAAGTTATATTAAAAATACTGAAATGAGACTAAGTAAAAAGCTATGGTCTTTGGGTTTTCAAAACCCCCAGGACTAAAAAACAAAATAGTAAAATAATGTTGAGCTTACAGGATATAGCATGAAAGCCTTTATCAAATTTTACTTCTTGTAAGCATTTTATCAAACACTTGTTGTTCATCGTTTAATATATTCACAGAAATGATATGGAACCTGAAGTAATATCATGAATTCAACATCTACGACACTAAATCATGATTCAATTCAATGAATAATAACATTAAAACATGCGGATTTGACAACAATAATAATTTCTTTGAAACATGGTGTAAAATCAATACTCATGAAAGTTCATGGAGACTCATAGTTTAAAAATCATAATCTAATATTAATTCTTGAAAACATTATAACTTTTGTAATTAAATTGGGTACTTGGACTCCATGGGTGAAAGAAACCCATGGATGAACATTTAACATACCTGGGTTGACGAATTCGTGAGGATTGATGGTGAGTCCTTGAGATTTGACTTTGAATTTTGAAGTCTAGGATTTTTGTTCTTGAAGAGAATTAATTCCTTAAATAGTAATTTGTGAATAATTGGGCATATTAGGCTTTAATTCCGTGTTTAGGATGAATTTAGAACTTAGGAAAATGACCAAACGACCCTTGGAAATTTAAATCTCAGACTGGAAATTCCAATTTTTGGCCTTGGCATGATGCGGTACAATCATGTCGTGCCACTGAAAATGATAATTGGGAACTGAGGGCTTGGCGAGACGTGGTTAGATCGCGGAGCGTCACTGTAAAAAGATAATTCTGAAAATACTGCTTGGCATGACGCGCTATGATCGCGATGGAGCATAGGATTTTGACAATTGGCATTTGGCATGCCTCCGTGACATGTTGATGTTCCAGGTGGGACACTGTCTTACAAAAATGGCTCTAACTCTTCACCCGATTATCGGATTTGGGTGAATTTATATCGTTGGAAAGCTGACTGAATTTTCTACGCAATGGTAAGCTCTAAACTGAAAATACTGAGTGTTTAAAAAAATCTATATAGGATAACCCATGTACTAAGGGTTGATTTATGTTATTGAAGTATGGGGTATTACACTTTAGGTTGAAATCAATATGAGACAAATACTAGGAGTGTGTTCCCCCCGACTTTCTAACTCCACAGACTTATTGTGCTGGTCAAACTATCACGATGCCTTGCATATAAAATCTAACAAAGTTATGTATCACCAACCATATCTCGACACCCTTCGGTGAATTTCTCTCATCTTTTCTTGGTCTCAGAACATTTCATTACTAACCCTCGTCCTGGATCCCAGATTAACTATCTTCTCTCGGTTTCAAGTTAATTAGATGAAGGTTGGTAGCTTCAACTTATTGTTGTGATCTTCTTTTCCTAATCTAAACCTATCTTTCGAGTTATTATTGAATACATGCAGGTTCTTACCATCTACAGTCGCTAAGAAACCAATCAGTACGAAGAAAACCATAATACATGCATAAACACCGATCAAGAAAGACTTTGCACTTCCTCTACTTTGTTATTCCATTAGGGTTCCTACAACCCAAGTTAAGAGGTTTTAGCCGCTCATGTTTACAAGAAAACCTATATAATTCATAATAGAAAGTACATGAATAATCTCACAATAAATTAAGAATAAAAATTAAAATCTTCATTTAATCTCAAACTGAAAAAATCAAGAACAAGAATTCCAAGATTAAAAGTGTATCTTAGAATCAATATAATGTTATAAGTATGTAAAGTGTGGAGTAATTATAGGATACAACATAAACCTATAAACCCTAACCAAAATAACATATGAAAGCTAAGTTGTCACCCACCTACGACCCAAATTACGGACTGTAGGTACTACCTACGGACCCTAGGTGGGTTCGTATGTCTCAGAGGAACTTCCAGGCTTCAGATCACCTACTTATGAGGGGTACTTATCGAGGTTGTAGGTATCACTTACACCTCGTAAGTAGGCCTTCATAGGTCACATAACAAAAATCAACTTTCAGAACCTTCTTCTGTCACTTTCGAAACCACTTACGCTAATCGTAAGTATCACTTATGACCTGTAAGTGGCCTTATGTGACTTTTCATCATATTTTTCTTCTATTTTGCTCCACAACATATTTGGATTCAAAGCCAACACAAAAACACATCACATCTAACAAAGGACCTAATTACTTGTATAATTTTTAATTTTAAACATCGAAAGTGTCATGAAACCATGACACATCAATACCCTCAACTTAGAACATTTGCATATCCTTAGGAATTACCTAATTAAAAGAAACATAAGGCACCTATGGCATTCAACTCAAGTTTAGCTCAAAAAATTTTACCCCCTCCTATTTTCAACTTTTTAAAAACCATTATGTGGATACATGTAGCACAACACTGTGACATAATAAAATAAAGTAATGGCAATGGATACTACCTCAATGTATAACCGGTTAACAATACAACCCATGTACACTCATAGAAAAGAAGTCCCAACTCTCACAGTATCATAATGTCAATGCAAGGGACTATGTCAAGACACTCACGCTCACAAAAGAAGTTTCAATCAATGTGCATAGAATACCATATGCTTTCCCTTATTATCTACACATTAGTTTTTTGGACAATTGAACGAGGATCACTATAGGACTTTGTTTTTCTTGTAATGTAGATTTGGGGGCAGGAATAGTACATTTGGGATATAGTGACTAACCCTCCTTGACACTATACTTACATTTTGTCTCTATTTCTCAACCATTTTTTTATTTTCTCCTTTTTTTCCTTTATTAAATTTTTTTCAAATTGGGTGTGGTTTTTATTTATTGATTTTTTATTTTTTTCTTTTTGTTTTCAAGTTTTCCACCTTTTTCTTTCTTCTTTCTTTTTTTCTACCACGCCTAACTTTACTTTCTTTTTCTTTTATATTATACATCGTTCTGCATACCCAATGTTAACAATGAACTCTTATAATAGTCACCCTCAACTTAGGCAATTTGACTGAGTTGAGGTGCATAATGTCCAGGAGGAAACAGGGCCAAAATAAGCTCATTGTAATCAATTGGAAATGTGGACAGGTGAAAACCAAAAAGTAGGTCAATGTAGGCTCGAATCAGGGATCAAGGATACTTATTCATTTTTAGACGATTATTTAGGCTAAGAATGGACTAAGTAAAAAATGGCCTATGATCATGTCCTACCCAAGTATCCTACAACCTAGGCAAGACTAACCGAGCAAGTTCTGAATTGAATGCATAAAAAAATCTAGGTAAGTACCTAACACACACATGGTACAGGGTTATATAACCGACTACTAACTATCCAGTTCATACAATGCTAAGCTATGATTATTTTATTCCTAATCCTAATGCCATGACATGATTCAAACAATAGTCACACAGATATTTACATTATACAATTCATAAAAATTTTGAAGGGATAGTTTTTTTTCAAAACACTTACGATTAAACAAAATATGTCAACTGCCCTTAGGTTCCTTATTTTTCTCCTAATTAAACACAAACAAAACATAACATGTATAAAAACACACACACGACCTAAATGTGCCTGTTCTACTAGGATAACGCAACCTACGAGATAAGAAACACGACAAAAAAATTCTCAGCTATGGTATACCCCAACCCCAACTAAAGACTATGCATTGTCCTTAGTTTATAACTATAATATAAAAACAAGGGATGAAGACATACCTGGGCATCTGAATCTGACTCACCTCCATCAGTGTCATCACATAGCTCAATTAGAGGAGGTGGAGGTGGTGTACAACTAGAAGAGGCAATCGCTACCATCTACGCACACCTCCGCTCATCAACTGAATATGGCATAGTTGAATCATGAGCGGTCTTTTTTAGGGCATGTTGATAATCCCTAGTCGAATCATGTAGCTCCTTCTCACAACCTTTCTTGGCCCCAATAATTAGGACCAAATCATCATCCGCAAATAAATCAAACACCAAAGTATGGGGAAGAGGTGGTGGCTGCGTAAAAGATGGAATGACTGGAGAAATAACTGGAATATGGCTCGTAGATAATAATGGTACCTCAGAGCGTAATGTAGTTATCTCCTCGTATAGGCCCGACAACTCCGGTGCCTAGACCTCGTGCAGTGAAACACTCATCTGATTCTCAAAGTTATATATATAGGCATGTAGGTCTCTAGTATACTTCTCCATGGCTGCCATCATCCTCCTTACAAATCTAGCCTTAGAAACTTCTAAAGTGGCTCACATCCATGGCTGGATCTGTCCGAATAACATATCTAACTGAGTTTATATCTATGTTAGGTGATCAGTCATGCCCTATTTTCACTCAACTATATGTTGTAAAAACTCATGCGGCACACTCACAAACCCAGCAGTTATTGAGCGAGGGGGAAAAATAGTAGCCTCAATTGATGCAGAGGTAGAAATTAAGGCTGGTGCAGATGTGCCCATAGCATCCTCACAACGTGTAATAGTTTTGGACTCAACTCTTTGACTACCCACCTCTATATCAATGCTCACACCCGGCCATTTAGTAGGTTAGCTCAAAATAAAAGGCCCCTCAAAATGGGTCATACCAAAAGACGACGGCGGATGCGCTCAATCTGCAAGGATCAAGTTGGCCATATCCTTAATCAAACTAATGTATGCTATGCTTGTCACCTCGATCCGTTGATCCAAATCTGGAATAGGCGTCAGTCTCCGACGTATCACACAACTATTATGTCAAACAAGGAAAGGGGAAGGTGGTTGCCTCACTAAATGCTCTCACATGCATCTTAGTGCATATTCACATTGAAAAATCAATACTATAACTAGAAATTAGGTTGGCAAGCAAAGTTGTTCTATCCCAGGTGAGTATGTTATCCATAAATATCAAACTCAATCTATCTTTTACCACTGTCCACCAAATCATGGCTGACAAATGCAGTGATTCCTTCTTGATCCCACTCTTTCCCTCAATCTATGGTGTATCAGTGCCCACCTCTGCTATCAGTGTGGCTATCCATCTAGACAAATCTGCTCTAAGTGCTTTGTGTTCTGCGTCCCTCTTAGTGCGCCTTCTCCACGCGATCCTCATCCTATAATCAAACTCAGATGTTGTGGTCGACCCTACATAATCCAGCCCAAATAACACGCATCATACAGCAGCATCAGAAATATCAACTCTCACCCCCTGAACAAAGTGTGGGTCAGCTGGGGCTGATCAACTGCTCTACCCTCGGCTGAGGTAACCTGGTATATTGAGATATATAGGATATATAGAACTCCCAAAAAATATTTAGCCTATATCAAATAAAAGGCTGGGTCATCCACCCCAATCAGTATCTCTCAAAAAAAACCTGCAAGTCTGGAGCTCCTGTTAACACAGTCAACTCAATCCTGACCGCCCCCACAATACTAAGTCTAGTCAGCCCTGCTCTATGATAAAGCTATATCTTTCATAAAGCTGATGCATTCTCTCCACACACCATATTAGAGTAATTTGGGTTATAGGTAATATAGATACATGTGTGGGGTCGAACTTCTATGCAGTAGGTGCGGAAGCTATAGCCTGAGCACCCTGAGAAGTGGCCTTGGTACCTTGAGCCGATTATAATGATATCTACCATAGAACCTGAGCTGAATCAATACCCTCCTCAGACTGGGATGTAGCTAAGCCTAATATAGACTCACTCTCAACTAATCTAATTGAAGACTCTGACTCCTTCTCAGACTGGAAGTGGACTACATCCCCCTTCTTTCCAGTAGCTGAACCTGACCCTGAATCAATCTTATCCCCTGAACCAATATTTATCTCATCCTTTCTATCCTTGGAATGAGAAGAGTATGGCGGTAAACTAGTGGTTGAATTTATCTGGGACTCAGTCTATATGAACTGTGCTGGTGAAGTCTATGCCCCAACCTGTGGTGTATGTGGGGACTGTTGTGGTAGTGGTAGTGCAGGATGAGAGCCCAACTCAATAACAACTACTGCAGTTGTAGCTTTGTCTCAAGTATATTGTGCGACCAATGGAGTGTTACCGACCTCATGAGATACTCCTTGATGGAACTACTTTGTTCAAGAGACTCATCGTGTAGCTTGGACTGTACTCCCTTCTTCTAAGAAGCTTTTGGTGACAGTATCTGAAAAAGTAGTTGTTAGATATTGAAACATAATACCAGAAAAAAAATTGAAATAATTTGACTACCCAAGGTAGTGGCTAATATGACCCCAACCTACGGGTTGTAGGTAGCACTTATTGGGGCGTAGGTACCATCTTAGGTACCAGACAACTCAAGGGATTCAAGTCTGATACCTACTAGGCTACCTACGGACTCGTAGGTACTACTTACAAGGCCCATAAGTATCTTCATTAGTTCCCCTCTGAGAGTGAGTTAGATATTCCTAAAAAAATTTATCCTACACATTTATAATTTCAAATTTAGCCCAATTTCATATACTACAACATACAACAAGTCAGTTTCCACAGGTATTGCACATATATTTCAAGATTTCCTCCCATTATTCAACATCTACTTCCATTTATTATGTGATCACAGGTTTTCCAAACAAAAATCATGCAACAAATTTAATTTTACCCAATTTAGCTCCATATTTTCAAGAATCATGAGCCTTAAACAATTTCAGGGCTATATCAAGCACTATATTCAGTTAAATAATAAAGAACATATTTTTACTAAGTTGGAGCCAAGAATTATACCTGAATTCAAAGAGTCTTGCAAGTTGAAGATGAACAATGTGAATTTAGTCCTTCTTTGCTAAGAATTTTATGCAAGTGGTGTTAATGAGAGGAGTTTATGTTTTATAGTGGGAGAAGGAAGTTGGAGAATTTTAATGGGAGAGGGAGTTTTGAATTTGAAGGGTTGAGTTATTAAATGGTGGGTTATGGGGGTTTAAAAGGTGTTGGTAGGATGGAACGGGTCAAATCTATATGGGCCCAACCTGAATTTTCACAATTTTGGCCCAGGTATTTTTGGCCACTTACGGACTGTAAGTGGGATCGTAAGAAAGTCCTGCAACCCCTTTTTTGTTTGATTTCTACGACCCAAATTACGGTGTCATAGGTTGTACTTACAACCCCCGTAAGTGGTCGTAAGTATAAATTCAGAGACTAAAATATTCTTCTGACACCTACGACTTCAACTTACCTACCGTTAGTTGGACCTACAACCCCCAGAAATAGGGTCGTAGGTCCACTTACTAGAATTTGTCTGAATTTTTACAATTTTTATCAACTTTTAGGTGTTTCTCCATGCTTTTAACCTATAAAACATTAACATAGTGAACACTAATACCTTGGGTTGCCTCCAAAGCAGCGTTTGATATAATGTCATGACACAACGTGGCTGTGTTAGATACTCAGACTTCACCAACAAGCCTATGGGTTAACTCTAATTTAGTGCCTAATTTAATATCACGGCACGAATTTTTTACCTTGGCTACCCAGACTTTACCAAGGCTTACATCATCACAAACTTTCAACTCTTCCATACTTTCTAAATAATGCTTAATACTACGCCCATTTATATTGAATGGCACATCTCCATCTCGCTTCAACTCAATTACACCATGCAGAAATACTCTAACCACGATGAATGATCTAGACCACCTAGACTTCAACTTTCCAGGAAATAAGCGAAGTCTTAAACTTTACAACAAAACCATATTACTAGGCTGGAATATCTTTTTCTCAATATTTTTGTTATGGTACAACTTCATCTTTTCCTTGTACAAAGTAAAACTCTCATAAGCATGAAAACGAAATTCATCCAACTCATTCATCTTACTCATCCTCAAGTTTGCAACATCACTTCACTCAAAAGCTTCTTCAACGCCCATATTAAACTTGGTTAATTATTTTTGTATGGAATAGTGATCTGGTGATAAAAGTCAATATCATAATAACAGAAAACAATTTAATACATATAGCAATTTTGTATTTTAGAATTGGATATTACAAATAACTTTATTATATTATCCAAGTATATCAACCATATTGATCTAAAGCTGGACAGAAAAGGTATGGGAGACCATGTTAATATACTCACAACATAATCTTTCCAAGAATGCGTTGTCAAACTGTCGATCTGATGTGTAAAGTTATCCCATGAACTATCTGCTACTGTAAAGTGACATTCTGTGTATGAAATTGATAATTCTGATTTAAGCAGGAAACACAGGACTGAATAGATATATAAAATCAACGGCTTCTTTGGATGAAAGACTTCCTAATCAATGTTGCAGAGTAAGTAATCCTGCCAACAATTCTTTCCAACCTTGAGAGTTCTCTTATATATGATTTTCCCACATCTATAAATAACACAGAACTCATTTTGTGAGCTGCAGATAGGATCATAAAATTAAGATTTGACAACAAGGGGTTGTTCAAGTGGCACCTTCCACCTCCAACCTTAACGACATGGGTTTGAATCACCAAATGAGCGAAACTCCTAGGGAGAGTTAATAAAAAAAAAAAATTAAAGTTCAATTTTTCAAAAAGTAAGACAACAAATCATAATCCTTCAACCACAACAATACAAAGTTTATTATGGTTCGATAAATCATGTAAGGTCTAAAGTCTGTTGGGGCTTTAAGTGCAAAATGTGAATACAGCGTGGGCTTTAATGAAAAAAAGCACAAAGGGAGAAAGAGAGTGTGTGTGTGTGTGTCTATATATATATATATATATATATATATATATATATATATAAAAAAAAGAATGAATGACAAATATATGACCAAAAAAACTTTAAAAAAAATAATAATTAAGAGAAATACTAATTATTTAGTGGCACCTCTTCAAAAAAGGCTCGTTGAAAAAGAAAAGTGAACAAAAGACAACCCGATGCACTAAAGATCCTGCTATGTGCAGAATCTGGGGAAGAGCTCCACTATAAGACAAAGAAAAGTATGATTATAAAATTGACTATGACAGGCAAACCGCACATTAAGCAAGGTAAAACGCTCAACAAGTTTTGAATCTCGCTTCAGTGCTTAAGCACGCTTTAAGCCTGAATTTGATAACACTAAATTTGAATAAGAAACTTTAAGGTATACTTCCTAGTTTTATTATAAGAAGTAAGCTTTACATGAGACCAAATAAGAATTTTAATCTTCTTGATAATCTATCAAAGTATTAGCGAGTACAGAAGCAAGTAATGAGGGGAGAAAAGACATGAATGAAAACAACATAAATTTTTAATATCCTTTACCCTATATCAGTGGAGCATCATTACTATGAAGAGTTGTTTTGTTCTGAAGTAATTTTTACCTTTTAAATTTGCATAAATTCTCCCTTTCTAATCTAATTATGAAGTGAAATGTCATTTGTAGCCTCCATAATTATGGATAAGTCAAAGAGTACTGGTAGCTAATAGATTTAAGTCTTGACGGTGACTTTGAATGTTACTATTATTTTATTGTAGTTGTGATCCATTTTTCCTGCAATTTGTTCATACAAGTAAGCAATTAAGACTCTACAACCACAACATACCCAGTGTATTCCCACCTAGTGAAGTCTGGGGAGGGTAGAATGTACGCAGACCATACCACTACCTCAGGTGATGTAAAGAGATTGTTTCCGATAGATCCCCGACTTAGAACCAATAATAATATAACAAACACAAAACAAAAATTCATATAAGCTTATACAGTATGCAAAATAAACTAACAATACTAGCCACAAGATAACACTAGGGCCACAAGATAATTCGAATCTGAACCATTACAGTCAATAATGATAAAGCTACCACAAAAATAATATCAGTTCTTCAAAATCTGCAAAAGCTTCCTTTAAAAGAGATCACATAGCTACTTGTGAATTGTGATGATGATAGTTTAACCCGACTGAAAAAGGTTTAAAATCTTCAAACAATGAATATGGACTTCGCTCAAACATTTCAATCTCCCATCTTTGTATACATCAACTGTACAACATAAATAACATCAAAAATATATAACAATACATAGTATATTCTCATAAAGTGAGGTCTGAAACATTAGAAATATCCATAAGATTTATAAGAATGCTTGGAAGCACAAAAATGCAATACACCAAGAAATATATAGAATGACATTAAACTAACCAATTATTTCAAGTTGGATTATTATAAATGCTGGTTAATTATTCACAAGCCATCTAACATATGAAGATTTCATTACATTAACTTATTTTAAAATTATTGTAAGAAAGTAATACTTACAAAACTGAATTTGGAAAGAGAAGTATGCATTCATTTATATGCCATAAATCTTGTCTAAATTTTATGAATATTAACAAACGCTGATCTAGATTGAACTATATTTTTTGAAACATGCATGAGAAAGAAATATTTTAGTTAAAAAAGGCAACAGAAAATGATAATATAAAAACACAAATAAGATACCAATTTACATTCACATGAAAGAACATGAGAATCATTTCAATTTTGTTTGGTAGTCCTGGCTCAATGAACCATGACTTTCTGCAAAAGCAAAATATGTTGAGAATGACAATGTTTTCAGTATGCGCTAAGTTCCTCTCCTTGAAGGATCTGAACAATTTGCGGTGCTTAACTTTTTCTCTTATCAACATCCTTAAGCTAGCATTATCAAAGGAATTTATAAACTTTAGTAACAGGATAAAAGCATTTTTCAAACTATTTTTCTCATCAAATATAATCCTAACAGACTATAGAAGACTAAAACCATTCACCCAGCCATATTTATTTGAGTATTTAAAATTTCTTTTCCTTTTCAATCTCTGTTTCGTTAACAAATAGGACAATTAAGTTATTTCTATAGAAATTTCAATAAAATCTGTAAATGAAAGAATTAGATCCTAAAATACTAAAAGAAAATTGTTTGTTCGCCTACCTTTCTCTTTATATCATTGAAAGAAAACACATAAAATAACCATTATAGTAAGTTGCCCATCAGTACATGACTTTATTTCAGCCTTTCTCACTCTCAATTCATCTACTTAGATTAGATGTGATCATAAACTCTGTTGATGCGTACAGTTAAGTGAGCAACAAAGCCCCCACAAAGAAAATGCAGATCTTTTCTAGGAAACTATCACGAACTCCGCACAACATAAAATAAATGTGTATATTATACAATATTAATTTAAGACTGTGTATATAATGTGTATATAAAAAAGAAAAAATTAGGATCAGAAAATTGTACCAAATATTAATATATGAGTCATCGAATCATGCAATGTTTAATGTAGAAAAATCAATCACTGTCATGAGTACACTTATATAATCATTAGGTTCTTAAAAAAACATTAAGTGCAACTAGAATATAGAGAAAAAAAACATTGTAGGAACTTTGAACAATATTTACTAAGAACATGTGATAACCTTCATATTATCCCTAAAAGAATGTGAAACAGCTTAAGATTCAGAAAATTAAATCATTAAATTCCAAGCGTTCCAACTAGAAGGATAGAAGCAATAAAAGATATCACTTTAAGCTGAATTGGCCAATTCAGTATCGATGTGTCTTTTAATAGAGATGGGGTGATAGTTTAGGTAGACAAATAGAACAATGAATAATTGAGGTATGAAACTTGTAAAAAAGGTGAGTATTTAGGTCTGTTTACCAGTAATTTTATATGTTACGGTAAAACAAATATATATTTACCTCGAATATTCCATGTCTGAAGCTACTTTCTCTATATGCACTATATTCAGGTTGTTGATCCCAGCAGAAATTGCCGGCTGCTGGACCTGATGTAAAATTAGAGGCACAGAATCTGCCCATAAATTTGTCTGATGCATTAGATAGTTTAGGACATTTGCCAGGCTCATCAGCATGTTCTATGGCCATCTTCTCACGGTTTCCACCATCACCTACAGTTATATGAATAGGACTGTAAGATTTCAGTTTGTAGTTATAGACTTTGCTGCTTTGCTGCTCCTTTCATAGGCATGACCCTGTAGATTTCTTCTAATCAATATTTGATATATAGGTATGTGGTTATGACAAAATAACAAAATGAACATTCATCTTTCTACACTTAGAATGGTACAAAGCAGTTTATGTTCTCTCGAATATTGATATATTAGTCTTGTACTTACGTGACAATTGAAGACTAATATGACACCATACTCGTACAACAACTCTTCCATCGCTACCTTCATGCATTTAGCTTCTCGATAATGTGCCGTGTAAGTAGAGTACCACGGAGGATGCCAAGTGGCAACCAGCCATGGAGTTACTATCCTATCAACCTTAGCCAGGTTCTTCTCCAACCACTTGTATTGATCATCTGTAATCATAAGCTTAGAAAATCAGAATACATCACTAAATTTAGCAGAACCGTAAAGAAATAAAAACATGACAAAAATCAGTTGATAAATGATTTGAGATATTTTGTCGAAGTTGACTAAAAGCATAATAAAGGGGAAAGAGTTACAAAATTGAAGATAGCTTGAGCTTTAGTTTACTTGATTTATAATAGGCGACATATCCCTCGAGCATGATGAAGTGTATGCCTCCTGCAGTAAAAGAATAGTAAAACAGTGTTGATGATCTACTTTCTTTTGATGTGAAGCAAAGCGAGAACATATTCTGCAAATATCTAATTTCCAGCTTGTTCTTCTATCTCATGGTTCCCCATCATCTTTTGAAGAAATTATAGGAAGTTCAGTAACATTTGTTTGTGGAAATAGAGTATTAACACTCTTGGCATAAACACAAAAGTTCACATTCACTAAAAGATTGAAAGAAACACTGACCAGATGTAATATTTCCATCGTCTAGTGTCGTCATAGAATATGACATCACTGTATTGAGAACTCTGAAATCAGGAGCAACGACATCTTATGGTCATTACACACAAACAATGAAATCGAATTTTCAATTCTATCAAGAGAAAATAAAAAATGGTCATATCATCAAACAGGTTGGATGCATATACCAAAAATTAAACTTTCGGAGCAGTAAAGCAGTTGCTCTCAATAACAAAAAAAAAATCTATAATGAAATCAAATGTAAAACAGAGGAACGAAAGATGAGAAGAAGAAAATCCACCAGAAAACAGAGATCGAAATAGATAAATCAATAATCTCTTTGTTAATTCTTATCAAATTTTAAGAAACTCCATCCTTTTAAATATGTTTAGAAATTTGAAAAGAATTGAGAAAATTGAAGAAAAAATAGAGAAAGCTTAACTGCAATTGAAATAGAAGAGGAAGAGACCTAAACGATTGTAATGAAAAGTGGCAAGAAAATAGTTCCTAAAGCAAATGTACCTGACACAACCACCAACAATAAATCTTGATGACCAGTAGATCGAAGAATAAAAAGAGCGTGATAAGAATAACTGCAAACTCAAAAGATCTGGATGACTCACTAGATCTGAATACAAAGGTCACATGACAGCCTTCCGTAACTTTGTCAGAAATGGATCTCTTCACTGTACTATTATTTTTTATTGTTGTTGTGTTTCCGCCGAGAATGATGATGAAAGCAGCCGTTCATTGTTCTGGTTAGAAATTGTTTCTAGAATGTTTTGGAGAAAGTGGATAGCTAAATATCTGTCATACATATTAACTATTTTACCCTCAATAATGAATATATTCATAAATTTGTCCTTGGTCGTCCAAGGATTCTCCTTTCTATATAGTACTAGTTGCTTAAGGTTCATGCTAAGCTTGAGCCAAATTTCATGATATACGAATGTAAGATTTTAATTTAATAAAAAAATATAAATTAAATCATATTTTTTTATTATATAATTAATTTAATTTATTTATACATTGATCATGTCTTATTTGTACCAAAGACATTGAAAAAGAGAATAAATATTATTAAGAAATAATAATTGCTTTGATTGAAAATGAAATTATAACTTTGAAGTTGCATAAGCTTTACTAAAATGTAAAAAAAATAAAAAATAATGCACTCTATCTATTTCATTTTGTGTTACATTTTCTTATTTGATACTCCTATTAAAAAATCATTTAATAGGAATTTATTTATTTATCTCGATAATTATATTTTAAAAGTATATGATTGACAATTATTGGACAATGACCAAATCTTCAAAATCTCTCTTATATTAAGTAGTTATATAGTTACTTAATGATAACAACAATATTGGAAGAAAATAATAAATCTTTCGTGATTTGCTAAAATAATAAGTAAAAAGATAATTTTATTTTTAGTACAAGGGTCATACAAAATGGAAAAAAAAAAAAGAGAAAAAAGTACTACCGAATTCCTTTTCACTTGTTTCGTTGACTTGACAAATAACTTAAGAATTCAAATATATTAAGCGCAAAATATACGAAATTATCTAAGCTCGAGCCCAAAATTAGAAGTGAAAATCTAGATTACAATTTATTTATCTTTTAATTTTTTTACTTATTGGAAATTGAACCAGCGGCGAAAGCTTAGGCAGCCAACTAATTGAGCTACGAATATTCTTTTTCAATAAAAAAATATTTTTTTTTAGCTATTCCTAGGAGCTTCTATCATTTTCAGTCCACTGATGGGTGATATTAGCATTCGGGCAACTCTTTTTATCCCCTATCAGGTTGTGTAGTGACATGTTACTTTTATTCCTTTTGTTTCATTTTAATTGTCATTGACTTTTCTTTTCATGCCCATTAAGGAAAAATAACAAATACAAAATATGCTTTATTAAGTTGTCCCTATTAATCAGATGATTTTTTTTAATCCTTAATATAACCTTTCAATGATCACATTTCACTTTTCGAGAGTCAAATTTCATGAACTTTGAATAACATTTTTAAAATGCATGTTTTCACATATTACTATGAGAAGGATTGCAACTTATAGTATTTTTCATATAATTTCGAACATTTAAATTTTAAACATTAAATTATTTCAATTCAATAACTTTTATTTTGAATTTTCAAAACGATAATTTTCTTAAAAGTTTTATCAAAGGTCAGAATTTCTTAAGCATTTGAAGAGGATTTTGAAGTTCTCTAAACTTATCAAAATGAATGTAGCATTCCAAATAATAAAGAAATATATTAGAGGTAAAAATCAAAGATATGAAAATGTCATAGTACATGTGACATCACTTTTAAAAAGTTAGTTTAAAAGATCATGTATTTACCAAAAAATTCTTGAAAATTCTTTAACTTTTATGTAGTATAAAAAGTAATAAAAAACAAATATAGGGGCAATATTTTAAGAGAGTTTTTAGTTGGTAAGACTTATTTGAAATGTAATTAAGGACTATCAAAAAGTTACATTCTC
Source organism: Capsicum annuum (assembly GCF_002878395.1). Lineage (NCBI taxonomy): Eukaryota > Viridiplantae > Streptophyta > Magnoliopsida > Solanales > Solanaceae > Capsicum > Capsicum annuum. The sequence goes on along the minus strand of NW_025837122.1, from coordinate 15,752 downwards.
CCTTATATATTATAAAATATATTATATTATAATAAAAAATTAGATAATAATAGGCCCGTTTTACGGGCCCAATATTGTAACCTTAATATTGCATGTGTTTGATTAATTTTTTTTTGAAAAAATAAACTAACTTGGTAGGGTTATTAGAATGGCAATGATGCATTAACATTGCTTGACAATAATATTGTGATTAGTTGTGATGATTGTATTAAAATAACATCAAATGGTGTACTAAAAGAGTATGGAGTGGTTTGATGAGGCTTATAAGAATAGTATCAAATATGGTGTATTAAATAGAATCATACTAAATATGGTATGTCAACATAATATAGCAAACCATGTTAATGTATTATATTCAAAAAAGTCAAGAGACAATTTAGTTTAGTAAGCAAATAAAATTTCTAAAATAATTTGCCTATGCAGTGAAATGATATACAACTACCTTAAACGAAGATAACCAATGGACATTACAAAAGGAATGACATGATATAATCAATTATAGTAATTCAAATTGTGTTTTAGGTAACTTAATTAAAATGACATTAATTGATGACAAAATAATTAACATTTGGAGTCATGACAAATTGGTTATACGTATGTCAGGGGTATATCGAAAAGAACCTCCCTATTTCACCTCTGAGGTAGTGATACAGAATGTGTACACTTACCCTTCAAACCCCACTTTGCAGGAATATACTGAGTATATTATTGTTATTGTTGTATAATCTTCCTCACCTAATCTCTCTCTCTCTATATGTGTGTGTATAATTTTCATAATGTAGAATCTAAAATTTTAAAAAGATAAATTCAAAAAATAATATATTAATAGCTAAAAATAACTCATAAAAATTGAGTACAAAAATTACATATTAAATGAGTTTATGTCACATATATTATTAGTGTAAAAAAAGTTACACTATTAAGCTTTAGTTGTTATGGTCTTAAGCTTTATTTAATTGTTGTAGTGTATAATTTAGTTTACTCTAGAACGGCAATTCTCATTTTTCATGAATACTTAGTTGACAAGTTATACTTTTATTATTACCTTTAACATAAACATTTTCAATTTAAATTAAATGAATATTTTCTTTAATTTAATTTGTTTGTTTGATTTTGATTTAATACAAAATTTAATAAAATAAAAGAAAAGCTTTTAAATTTTATGTATCAAATTAAAGTCACGTGGAATGTACCAAAATGTATCTTAATCTCGTGAAATTAAACATAGCATGAAAAAGTTAAAATTGAAGATTACTATCAAGGAAGAAAAATATATATTTTTTCAAATAGACTTCAAAAAAAAAAGGTAAAACAATAAAAAGTACCTAATAAGTATTTATAATACCTTTTTATCATTTTATTACAATAATTATTTTTTTGGAGTAATCAAATATGTAAAGTAATAGTAATTAATATGTTAGTATCCAAAAAAATTAAAAGAATTAACAACTAACAATATTACTCCATAAAAAGGGAGTAGAAATAAGTATATGCACGCCTACAATTCTATAAGAAAAAAAAGAAGGATAATAACACAAAATATTTAAGAAGAGTATAGTAGAGAGATGTGGACCACATGAGATGTCATGTCACCTGCGATGAAATAGGTATTTAAAAAGAGATACTTTGACTTTTTTTTCATTACAAATGTGGAGCAAAGCATTGAAGCATAAATAAGTATGTGATGCACAATGATTTTTGAAATGAACATGATGCTCTTGGTTGTTCCACTTATTCATCTTTTTGTGCTATGCACGGATCCAAATTTATTTTTATTTGATAACATTTTATGAGTTATTGTTAATTAAACATCTTATAAACCTTTAAAATGAAACAAATATAAATATGTTTTTTGTGTTATGACATAAAAGAGATAAATTTTCATAGATTATTTTTCTTTTTCATTATGTTTATTTTTGAGATCTTAGTAATATCTCAGAATTATCAATCACTTTTTAAGAATACTTATCAAATCTGACACTTTGCATGATAATTTACAGTATATTAATTTTTTAACCCGATTTATAATATTATTATATAGGTTTTAGATTTTTTATTATTTTTAAAAGATTTGTACACCACTAAATTTAAAAATTGATCAAATTGTCCTAAAAATATTATTTATAACATAATTTCTTATTAAATTTTAAATATATAGCTATACTTTTTTAGTATTTTTCAATTTTAAAAAAATTTTAGTTCCTTTGTAATAGAAATTATTTATCTTTCATATTTTTTCTCTCGTTTCATTTCTTTGTTTATTGAAAGAATTCTTAATTATATATTCATGTATTTTGAATTTATGCTACATATATAAAATGAATATATATTTTTCAATTTTTTTTTAAAATTATTATCAAGTAGTGTATTAAAGAGGGAGGTCTTTTCATATACAATTTGAGAGTATTTTAACATTTTATTACAAAATAATAACTTGGAACAAAAATTTACAATTTTTTTGATTGGATAGTTGCCAACTAAATGCAACTATTGAAATTCAAAACTTGTTAAAATGATATTAATTTGAAATAGTATGATAAACATTAAGTTGTAGATTACTTTGAGATTTTTATTTTGGGTTATATAGCTAAGGTGAATAGTGAGAAGTGGTGCATTTTAAAGAAGAGAGAAAAAGATTGAATGGAAAATGGAGTCCACAAAAAGAGATGGATTTTGGATAGTGAATTTGTATTGTGAAATGACTATAATGTCCTTGGTCATTTCATAAATTTTTTTATTAATATAAATTTTTAAATAATTTAAGTTGTTAATCATTGTAATTATTGTACCTTTTACATAATTATCAAACAATTTATGTTATTCGCTTTGTCTCAATTTTAGAATTTAGAGAGTCAATCAAATTTTTACTAATATATTTTTTAAATATTTTAAGTTGTTAATCGTTGTGATTTATAGTATCTTTTAATGTAAATTTAAATAATTTATGGTATTTGCTTTATCGCAACTTATGTGACACTATTAGAATTTCAAAAATCAATCATATTTTTTACTATATGTTTTTAAAATACTAGATATTGAAGAGCCTGTTACGGGCCCAATATTTTAATTTTAAGAAAAATAAATGATTATAATTTGCTATTTAATTATTACTCGTTAAAATATTTTACAGAATTATCATTTTTAGTTAATGTAACCAATTGTTCGTTATCAATAATATTCATTCATTCAATGAATATAATTCGTATTTGTTCACTTGGAGTTGTATATATAGATACATAACTATAAAAATATTGTCAAACATGATTATATCCATAAGAACTCAATTAAATGGGAACGACAAAATTTTTTTGTCTCCTTTGCTTAACAACATATGTTCACTCATAAAACACTTATAATGAAACAATACAAAAAGTACATAAGAACTTTTTTATAGTCCATTTATATATTATCAATAGAAATGACTCATGAAGGAATGGATATATATATATATATATATATGTGTGTGTGTGTGTGTAAATAAATATTTAGCATCAAGTTTCGTTTATTTATTATAGCATGTGGTCCACCTTTCTTTTAAGAACAAATCTCAATTTTATTACTTATAAATATTCTTACATAACACGATAATAAAAGTTTTTTACTCCCTTTGTTTATTTTTATTTGCTTACTATATTAAAAATAATTATTCAACTTTATTGGTCCATTGAATAATCAAGAGATAGTTTATCATTTTGTTTATACTTATTATCAAATACTACTCATTTTTCAACACTTAGATGACTTATAATTAATATGAATAATATAGTAAAAATATTATTTTATTTATTATTCCTTAAAAAATATAATAAGTCAAAATGGATAAGTAAAGATGGATAGTGAAAGTAGTTCACATTGTATGTAGCTTAAATTAAATTCTCACATCAATTAGTATATAGATTGTAGTATCATTATAAAATGTTCATCACCTAATTTAATTTTTAAAGTTTAACAAATTATATCTTAAAAAATGTACGTGGACATTGTGAAAAGTTTAAATCTAAAATTACTTGCGAATAGTGTTGATGTAATGATGTCTCTTTTATCTTTTATTATCTTACTCTATTAATTATTATATACAACAACCGAATGTGGGGGGGTGGGGAATTAATTTTACTTTCTTGTGAATATTTTTATTTTAATAAAATAAAATTGAAATTTTACCAAACAAAAAGGTAATAAAAATGAGTAGTATTTTCACTATACAAACACTCCACTTAAATATAGATCAATTATTTATTTAGCACTAGCACAACATTTGTGGAGAACTGGGATGGGCATTGTGGGTCCACTAAGATATCTACAACTTAGGATACAATTAACACATGTTGAAAGAAGCTTGGTTTTATTGTCATTTGAAGTTTATGGACAAATTTTAAAGCTTATAGCATAAGCTAATAATGTAGACTTTTTTTTAAAATGATGAAACTGCCCTTGGTTGTCCCACTACCCACTCTTCTATATAGTAAAAATATAGAAATAAAAATCTACACCTGTGCAAATTGGCTTTTTTATTTGTGATTGTGATTGGCGCAGTGTGTCAAGGAAAACGTAATTATCTACAGGTCCAGCTATTTAATTGAATCAAGCAGTTATAATAACTGGTTCATAATGTTACATATATATATATATATATATATATATATTATACACATACTAGTTTCAGGAGGTCCGTACTAAGCTGGTCCAAATTCAAGATAAAAAAATAGTATTTTTAATTTAAAATATAATTAGTTATATACTTTTTAATTTATAATCAACATAATCTGATGATATGTCAAACATGTCTTGTTAAAAAGTTTTCCTGATTATAAAAGTTTATAATTATGTAATTAGATCATTTTTAAGGAAAAAAACATTTGCGAGAAAGAAAGTACTATTAGAGAATTAGAATATATCAAAGAACCACAAGTAATTCAATATTTTATAAAATAACATGATATAAAATATTTAAATAATTATAATTTGATGAAAATCATAAATAAAAAATATTTATATTTTAATGATTTTGTGAGTATCTAGTTATTTACTTATATATAGAAAAAAATTTCTTTTGATATTTATTGAGTTTTAATTTGTTCTTTATTTCATGTAGCAAGAGTTTTCGCATAATTATTTATTTTTATCTTATAAAATAATCTAATACAATAAAATATTTCAATGACTTCAAGTTTATTATATATTATAACCTTAATTTAGAGTTTTCACACAAATTAACTTCATAATAATATATAAGGAACTAAATAATAATTAAATTGCATTGATAGATTACTCCATTCATTCCATTTACTTATTGTGCTTATATTCTACACATCCCCTACAAGAATATCTTTTCCATCCCATTTTAATTATTGCTTTATCTTTTTTCATGTTTGCTAAGGAAAATAATATATACAAGGTATTATTTATTAAGTTACCCTATTTATTATATGTTTTTTAAGAATTGCACAATATTAACAAGAACTATAAGAGTGTAGTTGAAAATCAATACAAACTTTAATTTTGTATTAAAAATCATTTGGAATGATTTTTTGAGCTAAATTGATTGTTAATTAAAGATAAATAAATTTTAATTAAAAGGTAATTTGATAAGTGACAAGAATGGACCAATAATAAAAGTCCAAGTGGGAATGGTCTTAATCAAAATAATAAGAGCAAAAATGAAAATATATTATGAAAAGACACCATTAATTGTCATGTGTGGTAATCTTACTTAACAAAACAAAAACATACCTAAAATACCATTGTGAGGACTACTAAAATTGATATCCTCTTATTTATATATACATACATACATACATACATATATATATATATAAGGATGTTCGTGCTTTGCACGGGCCCAACGCATAATTTTTTTATTTGCGTGTGTATATATATACATTTTAATAGCACAGTATCACTATGACGAACATATCATAAGATCTCAAATGTATGTTATATACAACCGTAGGAATATCATACTACTGGATGCTCACATGACTTTCATTTCACATATTATATTGATTGTTGTCTATTTACATTGGTATATGTGCATTTATAAACCCTACAATAGAAGATGCATTTTTTCTTCCTACTGTGATCAATCTCTTGAGCATTCATGATCAATATCTGTTAAATTAAATTTAATGATTAAATTAGTTTAAAAGTTCAAAATCTAAACCAAAAATACATTTTTTTATTGTGAAAATGCATTTCTTTACAATCATGAATCACAAAATTTTGTACACATTTATTATGTCACACAATAATAGGAGAATGCCAACAAGAGTTAGCTTTGAATACCTCTAACAACACGAACAAGTTGCTTTCTCAATTATCTGGAACACCATCTTGATCTTGATGTCCCATAGACATTTGAAGAAAGCTTCAACCTTTACCTTACCAAAATGACACTGAAAAAAAATCAAATCAAGATTTAAAAAAGAATACAAACAAATCACAACACACCAAAAAGCAGACATCTTGTATCTAGGACTGTTCAAAATCGAACCGTATACAATAAGCCACTCGCAAAATTGAATTATTGGCTTATTGGTATTGGCTTATCGGATAAACGGTCGGTGAACGGATTAAATTTTTTTAATTAACGACTTATGGAGTGGGGGTGGATTGCACAATTTGCTTATTGAATAAATCGTTAATCTGTTAAGAATTACTATATATACTTATATTTTTCACCTAAATATATAAAATACATATTAATTTATATTATATTATAAAATATAAATTCAAACCTAATGGATCTATGAACCTAAAGGCCCATTTCTAATTAACCCTGATATAATATAAAAATTGAACACTAAACTGCTAAAGTTACCAAAGCAAAGAAGCAAAACAACAGAAGGTTTGCCAACTTCAAAAGTTCTGCCGACTTTAAACTTTAAATATATTTTCAAAGGAAAGAAAACAACATTAGGGGCTAAGTTGATTGGCTAGAAAAGAAAATCTAGAAAATAGTTCCTGGTATTAAGCATTGGACATTGAAGCACATAGTTCAATTGGTGCATCCCCGTGAGCTTGTTACGATCAAATGCTTAATTTGTTGTAATGTATGTTACTTTTGTTTCAAGAATATCATAATGCGAAGAGAAATTAATGTACTATAGCTTGGGCGAATGAAACTTTTTGTTCACAATATTGAGAGTTCTCTTTGAAACATGTACTACATAAATTGAAAAATTTGTTATGATTGAGATTGCTAACTATTCTGTTTTATTTTCTGTAAGGTGTTTGAATTCAAGTAGGAATTATGGATGTCCAATAAACCGCCCGATAATTATTTATACATTACCGAATCAGTCGATATCTTATGGGTTGGCTAGTGGATTTATATATTTTAAAACTGATAACCGTTAAGATAAATCGTTAAATGTAATGGTCCATCCGATCCGTTCGATAAGCAACCCTACTTGTATCTAACAGGATGAAGTAGCTTCTCAAAGGGAAATGCATTTTTCATTATATGCAAGTTGTTTGCATTTGATTCCAACTTGTTGTAAGCACTATATCAGGTGTAAACTAATTTAATGACTCATTGCAGTAAGAGCAAAGTTAAATTGAGGTATAGTTTTTGGAGCAAATTACAACTATAGAGATGCACATGACCAACATAAGTAAAGAAAAATACAAAAAGCCTCTAAACTTTACTTGTCAAAAAGGAAAAAGAAAAATAAGCTAAAAGTCAATAGTACAAGTAGGTCAACTTTACAACTATTAATTAACATCTGCTAACAATATTAAACAAATTACATAACCACGAAAAGAATAAAATAAATGTTTTGACACTTAACAAAGTTTAGTAAGTGTTGCAGTCAAGTTAAAATTGTACTAAATATGCCTTGTAAGTACCTTCATATGATTGACATTCCACTAGCTACTAATGTTGCATCGAAAAATCTTCATATGTATATCTGAATACCAAAATCAAAACTTTCACAAAAGATTGATTTTCATAGGCTAAGGCCCTTTCAGGGAAATTTAAATAAACTAAAGAAATAAAGCAACACTCTTCCTATTAAAAACCATCACCCAATCTAGAGCTTAATTTATCAAAAAGAGTTTTCCTTCTACGTTTCCTTTTAGTTCATTTAAGAAAGTGAAGACTAATCAAACCAACAATCTTAAGGAACAGGATATGATCCTTCTTTTCATTGTCCTTCTCAGGTAAAATATAGAGACAAAACATTACATTAAGTATCAGCAATAGAAAGCTAAAAATAGATTGTATATTGCACAATCAGACAATCATTGTCTTTTCAACTCTGCTCTTATTGTTCGTTGATGTGCTAAAAGGGCTTTTTTTTTCTCAAGTGGCATCAGTCTATATAATTCATGTCTTCTAGCATTTTTGTCGATATTTTTTTTAAAAGTTTGATCAGTTTTAGAATCTTTATTACATGATATTTTTTGTGGCTCAAATATTTTTATGAATTCTTGATAAAAAAAACAATACAAGTAAAAATTCATTACACATCCATACCAAGTAATAATTATATTTATGCAAGACATGTGGCTTTTAAGAAAATATAAGAGACACTAATTAACAGAGAAAAATAAGAATTTCATGTTTCATATTATATTAAAATCATGAAGAAAAATATTTATAGTTAAATTAAAAAGTAAAATAAGTTGTACTTACCACAGTCAAATATATACACGAACGTACATATAGTTATCACCGAAGAGATGAAACTGCAAAATAGACAGTTCAAGATGTATATATTTAATTAGTTTTATTTTAAAATAAATATGCAAAATATTGTATAGAAAAAAATGAGCAGATCTTAAAGTTAGGTATTATTGTGATTTTTTAAAATCTTCTTTAAAAAGATGAGCAAATCTAAGCTTGGTTTCACTGAAATATATATTTAAAAAATAATATTTTAAAAAAATTTAAATTAGCTAAAAAATAAATTTAGTTAAAAAGCCTTAGATGAAGAAGGAAAAGTAGCAGCATATATTAATCTAAAGCCCGACAAACGCGAAAAAACTTAGGCAATTACTGTAAATATTTTGAGAAACAAGACTTATGATGTATCATTATCTGCGTTTTACAGTTTCAAAAGCCAATTACATTATACCGATAAATTTTATTAAAGCACCTGTTGAAATTAAATAGTAAAAAAATTTCATTTCTCCAAAAAACTTCTACTTATAAAAAAACACATAAAAATTATCCTTGTTGTAGGAATAAATAAATATTCAGAAAAAAAAAGAATGAGAATGTAAAGAAACTTACATTCATACAGATATGTGAGAATTGGGAACTATTAATGAGAGAAGAGTTTATTTTTTGGATAAATATGAAGAGTCTTTTGACTTTTTATTTGATGAGTCGTCTATTTTCTATTCTAGTCTAGAGAAGAAATATCATATCAATTCTAAAAGATGGTGTCATTAATTTTGTGGTGAAAATAATAGTCACCTTGATATACTCATTATTAAATCAAAAATAATGAATTAATAAGATTTACAAAATTCTTCCTTGTAAACATTAAATTTTTTTCTTCATATATTTATTTTCTTATATTTTAAATTTTCTAAGTGAAAATTCTTACTCTGTTAAAATTTTTAATATTCCATACTTTTAATATTTTAGTTTCTTTCTCAAAAAACACTATCACGCATGAACTTGATGGGTTAAATTTTAAAGTTGTTAATCTATTTAAAGATATATTTATTTATTCATTATCAATTTTTTATTATTATTTTATTATATATAGTGTCATTATTTAGTGATGGAAACAATAGCCACCTTGATAGATATTTGTGTGGTAGAATATTAATTATTATTATTTTTATTTAATTCTAGAATCATCATCATGAAATATTTTTTAATGTTGATGTGGTGTAAACAATAGCCACATGGATATATATATATATATATATATATTTTTCTACAATTATTACAATAAT
>NW_025837122.1:0-5737 GCF_002878395.1 Capsicum annuum | reverse complement strand
AGATACAAAAAATATTCTTAATTATTATAAATATATATATGAAATACAAAAAAAATACACTTAATTATTAAAATAGATTTGAAAAAATAAAAAAATACTAATAAATTAATAAGACTCCTTTTAATGGTATTTTAATGTTTATTTTTTAATTGAATTTTTTATTAAATGGGACAGAATAAAAATAAAATAGACACATCAATAGATATTCTTGAAAAGATGTTTTATTATGAGTAGATATTCACATTTGTTAGAGAAGTAGAAGCATGAAAAGATAAAATAGATATAAGATACAAGGAATATCCTTAATTATTAAAATAGATGTGAAATTTCAAATCTATCCTTGGTTGTCCTCAACTCTCCTTTCTATATAGTAGAAATACTGATCTCACTTGACCCGTGCTGAGCTCGGGCCCAAACTACATTAACATTTATATTTATAAAGATTTTTCTATTTTTTTGTTATTCTGTTTTTTGTTTGTTTTTTTATAATATTATATTAGTTAAAAGTAGTTCAATAATTTCTCAATATTTCTAGAATATGAAATTACATATTCATTTTAATTTTTTGTCTTTTTTTCTTTAGTTCATTTCATTTCAGAAAGAATGCCTCTTTTCTTTCCTGGGAACTGTATAAGACTACAAGATTTAAAGATATTTTATTTTTTTCTACATATCTTTAGTTTAGAATAAAAAAATTCAAAAATATTTGTTTCTTTTTAAAATTTCATGCTAAGTAAAAATCAAATAAATAAATTGAAATAGAGGGAGTAAAAGTTTTTGTAAGTTAAAAAAAAACTTTTTCAAACAAATGCATGCATTAAAACTTTTCTACTTTTTATAAAAGTCTTTAACGATCTAAATCGAGTTTTGTCTTATGTTGAATTAACTTCGGTATTTTTTTCTCAATTAAATTTATATTGGCTAACACATCTTTTTCATAAAAAAGTATTGTATTTAAACAATATTAAAAATACTTGATGCTATAAATTATTGTATAATCACGTCAGAAAATTTAATTATAAATAACTATAGTATTTAAATTAAATTATTTATAAATCTAATTCAACAAAATACTTTTGTAGATGTTCCTTCGATTGGTGAAAGCTTATGAGGTTATTAAAGCTTCAATTAGAAGTAAGAAGACAAAATAGATTTCATTGTAAGGATTAAAAATTAGGTATTCTCTCTTATTATTATTATTTTCATATAAAAGAACGCTATAAAATTTTAAATTTAATTTCTAATTTGATTGGATAAATAGATCTTTTGTGGTGTCACTATCACTATCACTTTTTCTTATGACTTATCACTTGTATAACATTTAAAAAGTCCATATAATTAATTAAATTTACCAAAATGGTTGAGAATTTGCCAAGCCATTAAACCTTCATTGAAGGATAAAATGGATCAAAAAAATCATGTGAGGATTACCAAAATTGGAGATTCTCCCTTATATATAGTAACTAGATAGGTAGGCCCGTACATTGCACGGGCCCAACATGTATAGTAGAATTAAATGAAGATGTAACAGTAAGAGACTATCCCGTTTGATTGGATCAATTGATGGAAATGATCCCAAATGTATGTTTTATACAATCATGGAAATAACATACTACTGGATGCTCACATTCACATATGATAGTGCTTGTTATCTATTTACATAGGTACATATTATCCCGTTTGATTGGACCAGTTGATGGAAATGATCTCAAATATATGTATTATACAATCATGGGAATAACATACTATTGGATGCTGATATTCCCATATGATAATGACTGTTGTCTATTTACATAAGTACAAATAATATTTATAAATTTTACAATAGGAGATGCATTTTGCTGCTGTGATCAACCTCTTAAGCATTCACGATCAAATACCGATTAAATTAAATTTAATGAGTAAATTAGTTTAGAAGTTCAAAATGTGAGTAAAGAAAGGCAATTGCTTATAGCCAAATGAATCAACATGAAGATATCACTCTATTTCCGTGTATATTTTTCATGAGAATACATTCCTTTCACACCAAGATCCAAGCCAAGGGTTTTTAAGATTGTACTCAACTATTCAATTGCCTTGAGGCACATCAATTCTTCAGTAGCTCAATGTTACCTTTTGATTTTAAGTAATCTACACGTGAGAGTTGTAGAAGAATTTAGTAAATATGATATGTCTACATATAAATCAACACTAATATAACAATTATATAGTTTAGGGATGAGGTTGGCAGTTGACTTTTACCATATTTAGCAACATTTTACTTCTAATCATCAGAAATTTTAATGAATTCCAAAAGGCAAAAATTAAACTTCTATCATTTAATATATATAATTGCAAGTTCGCAAGAAGGTCGATAAAAGTTCATTTTCAAAACAGATGTCAACTTTCTTACTACTAATCATATTATTATTAAAACAAACTGAAACAGGTGAAGGCAGTAAGTTTTTTCTCTTTGTCCCTGCTTTGTTTATGAATGTTTGTGAACACGGAGAACAAAAAGATGTAAAGTACATATGACCAAGGAAGCAGGTATCTAACCTTTCCACTTGACTGTTCGTATGCAGAGTAATCATACCTAAACCAGAAATCATATGAGTAAGTCAGGATGGTCTGAGAAATCAAATGGCAATCCTATTGTTAAATTTGACATTTAAAAAGTTTAGATTTGAAGCAAAAGAATGCTTTTATTAAAAAATTAGAGTGACAGAGAGATCACAGGGGTTTATCGATAATACTATTATCTTCACAGAGGTCTTGCATATGCAACTCACAATAGGTCAAATTGCACCTAAGATAGGAAATGGACATGAATATGTAGAATCCAGTATATAGTATAGTATTAAAGTCAAATCAAGCAGATTGGTTGAATTGAACTTTGAATCTGACAGTGTGTACTATTGTTAAAACAAATAACTTAATTTTTCTCCAATTTAGTAAAATCTCAAAAAGAATTCTTAAATACGATAGCTTAAACCAGACAACTTTCTCAAACTTTCTCTACTTTTGTTAAATAGCAACAAAATTCTCAACTTCTGGTGTTTTCTGCCAAAGATGCCTAATTTATACTCTAATTAAACGTCTTGGAGCCCCAAAAGTGTAAGTATTTTACTTCCATATTCAAATAATATCTAATAATATTTCCAACCTTCAATGCCTTAACTGATTCTTATTCAAGAAAAAGTGACCAAAATACAAAAGTTGCAAATTCAAGGAGTTAAAATTTCTTAGTTACTTCACAAGTTGTATTTTCAATGCTAAAATAGCAACTCAGTGCATTGCCGCTATGTTTGGAGTCAGGGAGAATCAGACCACAATGATTTATTCAATGCAACTTTATCTTATATATTTGTACAACAGTACTTATTCACTTTGAACTAAATCTGTCATAGGTGAAAAGAGCGGATACCTAAAAAATGTAGCACCGTGCATCAGATGTTGCAATAGTAGTCATACTTGTATGTTACGTGCATAAATAAATCGACTTCTGCGCTACAGAGAATACTAATATATTTAAAGCAATATTCATATTGTGTCCAGTAAATAGAAGAATTATGATAATCAATCAAACATAATACTTTATTTTAAAATTAATTAATAGTAAGGCATTTCAATTTGTTAGTTGCTCAAACCAAACCAAAGGCAGTTGTGTTAGTTCTGTTTCCTTTTTCTGTTTATGCAAAAACTATGAATGTAATGTACTGGCTAGCTCATGTATTGAAATTCATTTTTGTTGTAATGAATCTAGTAAATTATGAGTTTCTTTGATTTTTGGTTTGTGTCTGCCCTTTGATTCTGCTTCCAAGCTTACCTATTGTTTGCTAATATCTGTGTTCAGTTGGACCTCTCTATAGTAATCAGTCTCTATAACAATATTTTGCTATCACAGCCAAATTTTGTTTGAACTATCAGACTACTACTTTATCAAACACGGCCCACAAGTGGCCTTAGTCTTATAAGCTTATACTTATATCGGCTTAAACCAGATTCTGTTTAATAAGATTCTATCTATTTAATAAGGATACTTGTTCAACTCAATGATAGTTTATATGTTTACTTGTGTACATTAAAATATGGAGGGCATAGATACCAGCTAGAGCCAAGTTAATAGACATATTTATGTATTATGTCGATCTAAGTGGCCTCACACATTTAAAATTTCATCACCGGTGGAAGGTTCAAACTAAATATAAATAACATCCAAATATATATAAGAAGTTCTAAAACTCAGAATAGTTATTGTTCTTTTATCCAATTATTAAATATAAACTATTATCAATATTTAGTATTCAAAGAGTCATCAAAACTCCATTAAGTATTTTAAATAAAATTTAAGAAGTATATTAGTAGCATACTACTCTCAAGCTCGGCCAAAGTGGGAAAGCACATCAACGCCCACTGCGAATAATAAAATGGCAAATCCAAAGAGTAAAACATGTAGGCAAACATGGTAACCATCTTTAGCATTAGAGTATACTAATAACTAATAACTAAAACAGAATGCTACCGAATCTTTGGATGTGCACAGCTCAACAAGGACAATGATATGGCTACTGTAACCCAAATTGATTTGCTATATATCAGAAGAAAACTGATGCTAGATAGTATTATCTGGACTCTTTATTGGACACATTCACACTGTCGGAGACAACCCTTAAAACACTCTAAATATAAGTGAGGTTAAGAACGCTTAAGATACTAAAGTGTTGCATTTCAACATCCATTAATCCACATCCTGGATATTTTATACATGTAGTGCAGAAATTTCAGAATTGAAATGAAAAATCTTGTAACAGCTGACCTTCCAGTGTAGTTCTCGTTAACCCGTGGGAAATCAACAGCTGACTCTGATAGTTTCTTCTGTGATGCTAGACCTTTCTTCATATTGAACCTCATCTCATACCTGACAATTATGAGTAGAATCAAGATAATTGGAATATCTGAAAGTCAAATAAGATCATCAGGTTAGAATTTTCCTACAACTCATTTGTAAAACCATCACACTGTGGTTCTTTTTCAGTTTCATTAATCGCATCTAGATCTGGATTCTGCAGGCGACAAGTTATCAAGACCACATCATCTCCCTCCTCCCAAGCATTGGCTGGTCAAGCAACGAAACTAGACTCGGTTTGGATCAGTGAGTAAGACTAAAGCATATACATCTTGTGATTCGTTGAAGTTTATGCCTGGTGGTGTCTAATAAGAGGATAAACATTTTTGTATTTTTACAGTCTGTAATAGAAGTTGCTCAAAGCCAGGTAGTTATTATGTCTAACAAGATGATCTGAGAAGTGCAAACCATCTACATTGGGTCCTAAAGCGTATTCATCTCTTCGAAGTGAAAAATTATACACTGATATCTACCTCGTGGTTAGAAATTTATTCTATTTTCCAATCAAGGGGCATGAATTTCAACATATCAGATATAAAAACAAAAACAAATTTCAAACCTCAAAACTTTATACCATTGTGGAATATGAAGCAGTTAGACAACTCGAACCACTTGATTAAGGATTTATTTTTTGTGTAGTGTGGAAGAACTCCAAAGCGAGCCTTCTTTGTGGGGTCAAAGTTGTATGCTAGCTGTTTGTTTTTCAACATTTCCTAAGAAATACATAGCCTATTAATCCCACCTTTTTATTAAATTCGGGAAAAAAATATAAGGGAACTTTTAAGCAGTTGACTGAACCAAGCAATTGAACTGTCATTCATCTGTAAAGGCATCAAGTGTAAACTCGCA
>NW_025837121.1:0-1074 GCF_002878395.1 Capsicum annuum | reverse complement strand
CTTTGTTCCATCTGAAGTTCACGATTTTCTTTATGAACTTGTATACATGAGTTATTGGCATGTGGTATTCTTCTGCGACATGTCTGATCGCCTTAATGTGTAATCACTTGGACCAACCAAGAACATGATAAACTTTGTGATATCCTCAAACCCATTGATCTGATTGTGCTCTGATGTGGTAAAGTTACCCGAAGGGGTTTCAGTAAGTTTTCTCGTTCATCTGACTTAATTCTTGGACAAGCTCACGAGTTATCTATTGTGAATTTTAACAGTTAAAAATGGATTCATAATTTGGTTGAACTTCTAAGCTATGAGTTTGTTTTGAATTTTTGATGAAATGTTATTGGTGATCTTTGTGTCTTTCTTATTTTTCATGGTTTACGGTTGATTCCGGCAGGTGCTAAAAAAGGACAAAAATATCAACCAGCTCACAAATGATTTGCAAAAATGCATGAAGAAACTCGGCGTTGTGAAGGGGATACTACCAAAAGTGTTTCAGGAGAGGGATTTCATGTGGGAGGAAGTTAAGAGCTATAATGAGATGAACATGTTGTTGAATTATGAGATCAACATGTTGAAAAGAAGGTAGATACCCTCAACGAAGACATTCTTATGAAAGAGGGTCAAATCACAATCTTGAAAGACTGGATAGACAAACCTTTCGACCTTCTTGCAAGTCCTGATTCTCTGTTGGAGATATGGATGCTAAATGGCCAAACTACAATTCATATTTTGTTCATTGACTATAGTGTTCATACTTCTCGTATACTTATTGGTTTTACTCTTATTCTTTCCCCCCTTTGATACTTGTTAAATAGAAAGTTTGCTTCTTTCTTTTGCAACCTTTTTCAATCTTCAATTGTAAACATTTCTTTTACTTGCTGGTGATCAAGACAATGAACTTCTTTTGCTTCATTTGGTTTTGTAAGTATTGGCCGTTTTTTGTCTTATGAAGTATTTGGTGAGGATTGGTGCAACCATTTTCTTCTCGTCTATGAGGTAGAGGTATGGTTTGCATATATTCTGCCCGAATATACATCGGGTATGTTGTTGCTGTTGTATGGAGATTGTGTG
>NW_025837120.1:0-1210 GCF_002878395.1 Capsicum annuum | reverse complement strand
TCCGGGAAAACTACCAGGAAAAGGTTAAAGATCTTAAATTAGAGACCTTGCTGACAATTGTGCTAAGGGAGAAGCTCTATTTATAGGAGATGGACATAA
This sequence comes from Capsicum annuum, assembly GCF_002878395.1. Lineage (NCBI taxonomy): Eukaryota > Viridiplantae > Streptophyta > Magnoliopsida > Solanales > Solanaceae > Capsicum > Capsicum annuum. The sequence goes on along the minus strand of NW_025837120.1, from coordinate 1,111 downwards.
AACAACTTCAGGCTGATCTAGCTGCAGCAGTTAGAGGTAATGACATTCTCAAATGTAAAGTGCAAAATGTGCTGGACGCTCTTTCTTGTGCCATACCTAAGTTGAAATATCTCGAGCTTCAGGTAAGCAGGCAATGTTAAGATCTCATTGCAATGGAATAGTTTTTATTTTTCAACTTTGGATACCTCGTCTTCATATATGATAGCCTGTTCGCATGTTACTCTCTCTGCATTAGCTTTCTAGTTCTGTTTGATTTTAGGTTCATCTTCGTTCCATCTGAAGTTCACGATTTTCTTTATGAACTTGTATACATGAGTTGCTGGCATGTGGTAGTCTTCTGTGACATGTCTGATCGCCTTAATGTGTAATCACTTGGACTAACCAAGAACATGATAAACTTTGAGATATCCTCAAGCCCATTGATCTGATTGTGCTCTGATGTGGTAAAGTTACCCGAAGGGGTTTCAGTAAGTTTGCTCATTCATCTGACTTAATTCTTGGACAAGCTCACGAGTTATCTACTGTGAATTTTAACAGTTAAAAAGGATTCATGATTAGGTTGAACTTCTAGGCTATGAGTTTGTTTTGAATTTCTAATGAAATTTTATTGGTGATCTTTGTGTCTTTCTTGTTTTTCATGGTTTACGGTTGATTCTGGCAGGTGCTAAAAAAGGACGGAAATATCAACCAGCTCACAAATGATTTGCAAGAATGCATGAAGGAACTTGGCGTTGTGAAGGGGATACTACCAAAAGTGTTTCAGGAGAGGGATTTCATATGGGAGGAAGTTAAGAGATACAGTGAGATAAAAATGCTGTTGAATTATGAGATCAACATGTTGAATAACAAGGTAGATACCCTCGACGAAGACATTCTTATGAAAGAGGGTCAAATCACAATCTTGAAAGACTGGATAGGCAAACCTTTCGACCTTCTTGCAAGTCCTAATTCTCTGTTGGAGTGATGGATGCTAAATGGACAAACTACAATTTATATTTTGTTCATTGACTATAGTGTTCATACTTCTCGTATACTTACTGGTTTTACTCGTATTCTTTCCCCCTTTGATACTTGTTATAGAAAGTTTGCTTCTTTCTTTTGCAACCTTTTT
>NW_025837119.1:0-1382 GCF_002878395.1 Capsicum annuum | reverse complement strand
TGTGAGCCTGATAATTGTTGAGAAACTTTATGTATCTCCTCAAGAATTTGAACTTACCAAATCCAGAATTGTTAAAAACCAATATGATGAGATTAGAGAAATAGTTTGGAGAGTTACTTATAAATCAATCAAGGGATTGGGACAATCACACGAACCATCTTTGTATGAAAAATTACAATGGATTGAAGCCCGTGAAGGGGATATAAAAGATGCTGTGAGGAACACAATAAATTGTTGGTGCATGCATTTTGATGAGAAATATGAAAGAGAACTAGTACCGACTTTAACTGAGCAAGCTAGGAGAGAATTCATGCCGCTGCCTGCAGTAAGATCAATAATCAAGTCATTACAAAGAGTTCAGCTTCCAGAAAACGAATGGAAGGACGAGTGTGTGATTAGCAAGGAGAGATACTCACCTGGATCAGAACCGTATAGCTTGCTTTGCAACCACAGTTCCTATTATGGCTGCATCGAGACTTGGCTTCTTAAAAACCCAAATTGTCCCATGTGTCGTTACAAGTTGCCACCAACTGAGACCAAATAAAAGTGATCTCTTTCTAGTAATTAAAATGTATTTTAAGATAGGTTAATTCTGTCAAAAATTTATCTTTTCTCTTATGGCCAAACAATTCTAGTTATTCAATTTATTAATTGAATCTTGGCACCTTCCAACACTTTCTCTTTTCTAATGGAAAAACTAGTCATATTTAGCTTCATGATACTTGTATTCACAATGCATGATTGAAAGGTCCAGCATATTTTATGCCAGGGTAATTTTTGATCATACTAACAAAATTATTGCTTTAATTCATATGGCACAAGCTTTATACTTATATATGTTTATATATATATATATATATATAATTTTGTAACCTGATTATCTTTACAGAAACTTGGATGAAATTTGACACACAAGATTAAAGAAGCAGAGCTGTCTGCAATTCAATTTAACAGATTGAGGATAAATACACATTTTAATCTACAAGAAATCAATTATTAGAATAGTCTAATAAACAAGACTAATACATCTAGAGACGGAAGATACAATAGTGTGATTTTCTAGAAAACCCATTTCTCAATAAATCAAAAATCCATTATTCCTCAATCTAAAAACATCGTTAATATTTGATTTTGTTACTTTGTTCTTCATTTTTTTTTTTTAAATCAATTACCCAAATGAGCTTTGAGTTGTGTTGTATTAGCAAAAAGGGGCAGAGAGGGGCTAGGCCTGACCTCGATACAACACACAACCATCAGTGATATCAATCATAAGTGATATCACCCCACCAGAAGGCATAACCAATTATATTACCTTCTGGTACATACACAAATCTATGCTAGCTAACAAAGAAGTTGGATTTGTCATATTTACATCTAAGACT
>NW_025837118.1:0-1004 GCF_002878395.1 Capsicum annuum | reverse complement strand
TGATACTTTTGATGTTGTCCACAACTTGTTTCAGCTTCATATTAGTGACAAGATTGTTGTTCAGCATGTTCGTTATGATCGTGGAGTCTAGCTCGAGAGTGAAATTAGTGTATCCTTGATATTCACACCATTTCACTCTAAACTCGGCTGCCAACGCTTTTGCCATATTACTGCTACTACAACTGACAGAAATGGAAAATGCCATAACCATATTGCCTCGACTATTCCATACAATTCCACCAATACCAGCCTTACCACTTTCATGTAAGTAACTACCGTCTATAGTGATTTTAATTCAGTCAACCTTGAGGGAAGCTCCAAGTAGCCTGATGTAACTTTTGAAATGGCCTGAGCTTCTTTATTGTGAGACACAGAGTTGGCCAGTGATTGATGTCTTGCAAGTCTTTAAAATATTTCATCATTACAAATTCGATAAGACCAAAAGCTTGATAAATCATCTTACTATAGCAGAAGTGTCTTTGGACTCAAAATTTAGAAGAACACAATTGTTTCCAAATTTCCCAACAAATGATACTAGGAGTGATATTCAGTAAAATTTTATGGATATAATTCTCTGGTCTTACACTCCACCAAGTGTTAAAGATGTCGAAAATTGGTCGATTTACATGTGGAATTCCAAGGGGATATCCCATGCTATTCCATATGTGCTTTGCTGCTTTACCTTGACCAAAAACATGATGCATAGAATCATTTTGTACAATCCTACAACTAAAACAATCACTTTGTGAGTTAATATTGAATTTAATGATGACATCATTAAAAGGTAATCTCCTTTTATTAAAAAAATTTGAGGTTCAGCTTGGGCTTTGATCTTCATCAGGCTTTTCAAAGTTTGTGAGTCAGCTGCCGTAGGAACTTTGCTCACTGGATGTGATCTCTTGCAATATTTCTTTATTAAAAAATCAGCCCAAAGAGATGGTTGGATCCTGAACCTCCACCATCTTTTAAGTATCAATGAATTGGAGATATCATGCATCCTTTTT
>NW_025837117.1:0-1285 GCF_002878395.1 Capsicum annuum | reverse complement strand
CATCAGGCTTTTCCAAGTGTGTCAGTCAGCTGACGTAGGAACTTTGCCCACTGGATGTGATCTCTTGCAATATTTCTTCATTAAAATATTAGCCCAAAGAAATGGTTAGGTCCTGAACCTCCACCATCTTTTAAGTATCAATGAATTTGAGATATCATGCATGCTTCTTATTCCAACGCCCCCTTCATCTTTCAGGAAACATAGATTTTACCACTTACTCCAATGATACTTATTTCTACCATCACTAGTTCCCCAAATAAAATTAGCAAAATGCATCTCGATAAGGCAGATGGTACCCTTAGGCAGGTTGAGGGCAGAGAGAGTATAAATAGGTATGGATTGCAGGACATGCTTAATAAGTGTAATTTTTCCACCATTAGAAAGCTTGCTACTTTGCCATCCATTTAGCCTATTAACAATTTTTGCAAGGATACTATCAAAATAACTGAGATTTTTCTTTACACTATATATTGGACAACCCAAATAATTGAAAGGAAATTTTTTATCCATATAACCAGTCATTCTTCTCATTATGTTAATCCTATGAGGAGAAGTATTTGGAGCGGTTACGAAAAAGCTCATCATTATTCACTTTTTGACCAGAGGCTTTTTCGTACCTCCTGATTTGATGTTTAATGAGTTTGATCGTCTTTTTGTTACCCCCGCTAAAAATCACTATATCATCAGTGTAAGCTAGATGATTAATGATACGGCCATTGTGATTCATGCTGAAAGGAGTAAAGTTCTCATCGGAGTTTAGATTGTTCAACATTGTAGATAAAAGCTTAGAGCCAATAATGAAGAGAGAAGGAGAGAGGGGATCACCTTATTTAAGGCCATGGGAGGAGCTAAAAAACCATACCATAGTTCCATTAATGAGAATGGAATACCTGCATTGGCAATAATCCTCCAAATCATATCCAGCCAAATACCAGAAAAACCAAACCTCTTCATAACACTCATTAAAAAATTCCATGACATTTAATCATATGCCTTGGCCATATCAAGCTTCATTATTAGATTGCCGCCTTTAGTGTATTGCTTAATACTCTGAGCAATCTCTTGAGTAATTAAAATATTATCAGTAATTAATCTACCTTTAACAAAACCACTTTGATTATCAGAGATTATCCTACCCAACAGGGGATTAAGCCTATTACCAGGAATTTTGGAAATAATTTTACAAGTGAAATTACTCAAACTAATAGGTGTAAGTTCAGAAAAATTAGATGGAGAATCTATTTTAGGAATAAGAATCAGGCAAGTATGTAAATAAAACTTAGAC
>NW_025837116.1:0-1712 GCF_002878395.1 Capsicum annuum | reverse complement strand
TGAAAATGCCCCATTCGTGTTGTTTTGCCCATTTTACCACCCAAATAGCCTCGAATAAATAAATATACCACACTAATACTATCCCCAACCTCCCTTGTATGCCCCGATCGATTTTCAGCTCACCGCACCCCCGAACTCTGGGTCAACACCCAAAACCGTGTTCTATAGCACACCGATTTGGCCCAAAAATGTCCCGTTCATGCCGTTTCGCCTATTTTACCACACAAATGGCCTTGAATAAATAAAGGACCACACTGGGATGATCCCAACATCCCTGGTATACATCGGTTAATTTTTGGCCCACGTCATCCCCGAACCCCAGGCCCAAGCCTAAAATCATGGGCTATCGAACACCGATTTGGCTTGAAAATGCCACATTCGCACCATTTTGCCCGTTTGACCACACAAATGGCCTTGAATAAATAAATAGACCATACTAGGATGATCCCAAACCTCCCTGGCATGCTTCAGACGATTTTTGGCCCATGGCACCCTCGAACCCCGATCCTAACTCTAAAACGATGTTCTATAGCACACCGATTTGACTTGAAAATGCCCCATTCTTGCCGTTTCGCCCGTTTGACCATACAAATGACCTCGAATAAATAAACGGACCATACTAGGGTGATCCCCAACCTCTTTGGCATGCCCCAATCAATTTTTGGCCCACGACACCCTCGGATCCTAGGTCCACCCCCGTAACCGTAGGCTATAGCACATTGATTTGGCTTGAAAATGCCCGGTTCGCGCCCTTTTGCCTGTTTGACCATACAAATACCCTTGAATAAATAAAAAAACCATACTGAGATGATGACCAACCTCCCTGGCACGTTTCAGTCAATTTTCAACCCACAACACCCCCGAACCCCTAGCCCACCCCCAAAACAATAGGCTATAGCACACCGATTTGGCCTAAAAATGCCTGTTCATGCCGTTTCACCCGTTTGACCACCCAAATGGCATCTAATAAATAAATGGACCACACTGGGACAATCCCCAACCCCCCTGGCATGCCTTAATTGATTTTTGGCCCATGGCATCCCCGGACCCCGAGCCCACCCCCAAAACCATGGGCTATAGCACTCTGATTTGGCCTAAAAATTCCCTGTTCATGCTGTTTTGACTGTTTGACTATCCAAATGTCCTCAAATAAATAAACGAACCACACTGGGACTATCCCCAACCTCCTTTGCATGCCTTGGTTAATTTTTGGCCCACAGCAACCTCAGACTTCGGGCCCACCCCCAAAATCGTGGGCTATAGCACATTATTTCTTGGCCCACGACACCCCCAAATCCTGAAAATACCTTGTTAGCATCGTTTTGCCTGTTTGACCATCCAAATAGACTCAAATAAATAAACAGACCACACTAGCATGATCCCAACATCCCTGGCACGCCCCGATCAATTTTTAGCCCGCGACACCCCTGGACCCTGGGCCTATCCTTGACACCATAGGATATAGCTCAATTATTTAGCCTGAAAACACCCCATTCGCACTGTTTTTCCCATTTCACCATCTAAATGGTCTTGAATAAATAAATGGACCTTACTGGGTTGATCCACAACCTCCCGGGTATGCCTTAATCAATTTTTCACCTGCGGTACCCCCTATACCCCAGGACCACCCCTGAAACCGTGGGCTATAGCACACCAATTTAGCTTAAAAATGCCCCATTCGCGCTGTTTTACCCATTTGATCAAACAAATGG
>NW_025837115.1:0-1145 GCF_002878395.1 Capsicum annuum | reverse complement strand
ACTTTAGTTCTTGTTCAGAACCCTTCATAAAAATTGGAATTTACTTTCTGTTTAGGATCCTCCTGAAAAATGGGAATTCACTTTTGATTCAAGACCCTTCTGAAAAAAAGGACTTTACTTTCTGTTCAGGACCCTCCTGAAAAATAGGACTTTACGTTCTGTTCATGACCCTCCTAAAAAATGGGATTTTACTTTCTTTTCGGGACCTTTTTGAAAAATGGGACTTTACTTTCAGTTCAGGACCCTCCTAAAAAATGGGATTTTACTTTTTATTCAGAACCCTCCTGAAAAATGAGATTTTACTTCTATTCAGGATCCTCCAGAAAAATGAGATTTTACTTTCTGTTCAGGAGCCTCCTAAAAAATGAGATTTTACTTTCTTTGTAGGACCCTCCTGAAAAATAGGATTTTACTTTTTGTTCCGGACCCTCATGAAAAATGGGATTTCACTTTCTGTTCAGGACCCACGTAAAAAATAGAATTTTACATTCTGTTCAGGACCCTCCTAAAAATGGGACTATAGTTTCTGTACAAGACACTTATGAAAAATAGGAATTTTCTATCTTTTCAGGACCCTCCTGAAAAATGCGACTTTAGTTTCTGTTCAGATCCATTCATAAAAATAAGAATTTACCTTCTGTTCAGGACCCTCCTGAAAAATGGGAATTCACTTTCTATTAAGGTGCCTCCTAAAAAAAGAGATTTTACTTTCTGTTCAACCCCCACCTAAAAATTAAGATTTTACTTTCTGTTCAGGACCCTCCTGAAAAATAGGAATTTTACTTTCTGTTTAGGACCCTCATTAAAAATGGGACTTTACGTTTTGTTCAGGACCCTCCTAAAAAATGAAACTTTACTTTCGATTTAGTACCTTCATAATAAATGGGATTTTATTTTCTGTTAAGGACCCTCCTTAAAAATGGGAGGTTACTTTATGTTCACGACCCTCCTAAAGAATAGGATTTTACTTTTTGTTCAGGACCCTCCTGAAAAATGGGACTTTATTTTCTGTTCAGGACACTCCTGAAAAATGGGACTTTACTTTTTGTTCAGGATCCACCCAAAAAATGTGACTTTAGTTATTATTAGGGATTTTACTTTCTGTTCAGGACCCTTCTGAAAAATAGGATTCTACTTTCTGTTTA
>NW_025837114.1:0-1316 GCF_002878395.1 Capsicum annuum | reverse complement strand
AAGGCATAGATACACCTCCAACTACTTGGGAGGAGTTCAAAATGGCCTTTCTTGATCATTATTTGCCATTAGAGATCCGAGAGGCCCGTGCAGATCAGTTCCTGAACCTCCATCAGGGGAATATGAGCGTGAGGGAATATAGTCTTAAATTTAATTCTCTAGCCAGGTACGCTCCTAATGTTGTTGCTACTATGGCAGATAGAGTCCATCGGTATGTGGATAGGTTGGATTCATATTTGGTTAGAGATTGTACCATTGCTTCTTTGAATAAAGACATGGATATAGTGAGGATGCAAGCTTTTGCACAGAAACTGGAGGATCAGAGACAAAGAAGGAGGGCACAAGAAATAGAAAGGGGGCAATCCAAGAGGGCCAGATCTACAGGACAGTTTACACCACCCAAGGGTGAGTTTAGGCCACGATTTTCTAACAGGCCACCCAGGCCATCATCCTCTTACTCTACAGCTAGTGCTCCACCAAAACTTCAATGGTCTAGAAATGATCAATTTGGGCAGAGAAGTGAGGGTCAAGGTACACGGACAACAAGATATTCGGGAAGCCAGCAAATGCCTCCTAGGCAGCCTTGCAGACAATGTGGGAGATATCATATAGGTGCATGTCGCATGGGAACAGATGTTTGTTATTGGTGTGGTATGCCAGGGCATGTAATAAAAGATTGCCCAAGAAGACGCAGGGGTGATATGGCACAACCTACTGGATCAGCTGTTGCATCATCATCATCAGTGCCTCCATCAGGTAGAGGTGAGCAACTTCCTATAGGTCGCGGCAGAGGTATTAGAGGGGCAGCTAGTTCCAGCAAGGCCCAAAATCGCACATATGCTCTAGGGACTCGACAGAACCTGGAAGCTTCACCCGATGTGGTTATAGGTACATTGTCCATCTTCTCACATAAAGCGTATGCATTAATTGACCCTGGTTCTACATTGTCATATATTACTCCATTAGTTGCTGGGAAGCTTGGTAGAACACCTAAATTATTGAATCAACCACTTGCGGTGTCTACACCAACTGGGGAGTCAATTATAGCTAGAAGAGTCTATTGTGACTGCATAGTGACTATCTGTGACTGAGATACATTAGCTGATCTTATCGAGTAAGAAATGGTAGAATTTGATGTTATAATGGGTATGGATTGGTTGGCTTCTTGCTATGCCACCGTTGACTGCCGAACCAAGAGAGTGTACTTTCACTTTACAAATGAAGCAGTCCTTGAATGGGAAGGCAATATTGGGGCACCAAAAGGGAGGGTTATCTCTTATTTTAAAGCCAGAAAAATGATATCAAAGGGATATATA
>NW_025837113.1:0-1342 GCF_002878395.1 Capsicum annuum | reverse complement strand
CTCAATAAAGGATTTGAATTGATTTATTTATTAAGGTATGGCACCATCAAGTATGACCATATCAGATACGTCCATACGTAGTGCAACTTCCAGAAGCATACATATCAGATATATCCATGAAGAGATTGTGATCTTCCTTCCTTTTATACTAAGTCTTGATTTATTTGATTTGGCATGATTTTGGGACTATGATCCTTCTTTATTTTATTCAAATGCTTTATTTATACTTCCATACTCTTTAAATGTCGTGGTCGTGGATCTTCATGATTGGATGCCTTTCTATTTTTAGAGTCGGCTCTCTTGCTTACTTCTGTGTTGAATTAGCCTTCTTTGATCCTTCATATCTTTGTGTGAGATATCCTTCCATCATTAGTGATCTTTCAATCTCCTACAAAATTCCACTAATTAGTTTGTCATTATTAAAACGTGAATATTGGAGGCTATTAATCTCCCTTCTTTTTATAATGACAAGCAAGTATAAACATTAGTTGACATCCCTATCTTTCATAGTAGTCAACTTACTTCCCCTATCTAGTGCATATTTATGTTGTTCGAAGTTTCTTGAATATTAATCGACTTTCACTTATCGGCGATCAACTTGCTCCGTTTGACTGGTAGGCATTTCTTGATTTCTTGATGTTCCTGTCTAGCTCCCTCTTTTTGTTTAATAAAAAAGAATAGCAAACAAAAATAGTAGAAAAATAGTAGAGATATAATCTATTAAATAACAAACACTAGCTAGAGCAAAAAGTATGGTAGATAGTGTGTTAGAAATCATCTTACAACCCATCAAAACGAGGTACAGGACCCTTTTTTTAATAAAAACTGCAATACCCCATAATAATCATTGCTTGATTCATCTCATCGTTGCATGCTTAAGGGGTCCAAGGCTTAAAAATTTCACTAAGTGTTGGGGACTTAGTAATTTTCAAGAACCTTGAACTTTTCAAATTTTTATATTGCCTTCCCATCATCGAAATGTTGGGTTTTAAGATGATTCATATTTAAGGAGGTTCAATGTATGCCTCAGGGGAGTTTTGGATTTTTTAGATGAGGTTTGTGGCATGCTTGGATCAACTTTCAAATGAGTGATATCATCAAGGCCATCAAAATCATCATCAACCATCTGTAAATTGCAACAAAACAATACAATGATAGAGACATCAAAATAATACAATTATATATAATCTTTACACACATTTTTTTTTAAGTCGTCCGACACTCATCTACCACCTGTAAACAATAATAAAATGACACAATAATAGAGATATCAAAATAATCAAACTAAACCTAACCTTTACATAAAAAAATCATTCAAAGCCGACCAACATTTATCTATCAC
>NW_025837112.1:0-3383 GCF_002878395.1 Capsicum annuum | reverse complement strand
TATGGTAAAGAAAATTAATTTGATGTATACACTGGGTGCGTATAAATCTTTACCTTTCGATAGACATTCCAAGAAAAAAGTGAAAAAGAAAACAAAAAAATGGTGTCGTTGGAGAAATTAAAAAGGAAAACGAACAACAATAATATATTCAGTATAATTTCATAAGTAACGTTTAAAAATAATAAAATGAATGCAACTTTACCCTTACTTTTTAGATATAAAATACATTCCAGGAAAAAGAGAAAAAGAAAACAAAAAAATGGTGTTATTGGAGAAATCAGGTAGAATTAAGTTCTTTAGGAAAAATACAATAAATGAAAAATGATGTAGAACACAAACTAATTGCCAAACATATTAAAAGCCAAGACTCTTGAAAATATACTTCCTCCTTCTCGTATTAAATGATCGATATATTAAAAAAATTAATATTAATTAAATTTATTCTTTATTATCCTGTTAATTAATTCTTCTCTAAATTATTACTAGATACTTATTTATAAAATTCCCCAAAAAGTTCTTTTAAGAAGTGAATTAATAAAATCATAATTTTATTTATAATTTCTTAACATGCATGTAAAGAAAAAATAATCAATGAAAAAAATAGTAATTAAAACTTAATTAATTCCGAATACATCAAAATTCTACATCAGAGTAAATCGTTCCTTGCTAGAAAGAACAATATTTTGAAAATTTAGGCTTCTTATCAAAGATAATTACATTTTCAAAGCTCACACTCCATCTCAAAAATAATTATATTTTTTTTTAACTTCAAGCTCAAAACCTCTAATAAAAAAAAAAATACTTACCGTTCTATCTAAATTTCACTTGGTGTGAAAACAAAATAATCCATCCATTTGTTCATCACAAAAAAAAATAAAAAAATAATTAAACTTTTTTCTGCACATCATAATCAAGAAAGAGAGAAACACTATCCATTCACATAAAAATCAGTACATAAGAGTAAAAAATGAAACTGATGATAACTAATGAGACATTAAAAACCCTAACAACAGCTAATTACATCAAAATTTCACTCACAAGCATTTAAAAAACCTGCTAAAAAAGCAAAATCAAAGAGAGAGCAGTACTAGTAACAATCATCATGATGTTCTTCCAGCTGGTTATTCTTGATGATGATGAAACTTGATCGGAGTAAGGAGGCTATCTATAATAATAAGGAACCAAGGCACAATTGGTTCTGGTAGTGGTGGTTCTTACTATTAACAAAATCAGGTGGTGGATTAAGATATGGGTCATAACCTCCACCTTGTAGGGTTAGTGGGGTGTTTGGGACATACCCTCCTTGGGGTGGGGTGGGTGGGGTAGGTGGGGTAGTGGTTGTTGGTGAAGGGTTGTTTCCAGTAGGACCAGTTGGTGGTGGATAACATGGATAAGCACACTCACTTTATTAATTACCAAGTGACTGTCATTACAAACTAAGAGAAGACAAACCTATCTATCTCTTCTCAGGCGTTACTACTTGAACCAACAAACCTCTACAGACTTCTATGACTACTGAAACTTCTTAATGCATTCAATCAGTTTGGAGTTTGTTCTAACCCTTATAAACAACATTAGTTTAAGGCTTCTTATCCACTCTTCAATACTACATGCCTTCTTCTAAAAGATCTTTTTGTTCCTTTTTATCCGTATGGTATGTATCACTGCTGCCAGACTTGTTTTTAAAATAATCCCTCTATTATGTTTGCCCCTAGTTCTCTTCTCCATCCAGTTACACATACAGCTCCAGTTCTAAGGACATCTTGTCCATCTTTGCCAATCCAACATAGGTTTCCAAATTTTGTTAGTGACTGTGCATTCAAAATAGAGATGATCTTTTGTCTCTAGTTGGTCTTGACAGAATAGACATGTAGTGTCTATAGTGAGACCCCAGCTCAACAATCTGTCTTTTGTTCTGATCTTCCCGTGTAGGCTCAACCATAGCATAAAGGTGTGTTTAGGATCAGCAACATTATGACACACCATTTTAGACCAAGGGACATTATCTACTTCACCTCTTATTTTCCTATATGCCTTACTAATTATGAATTTTCCCTACTTAACTATGTTTTGCATTTCATAAACTTTCTGTCAGTGTTTCCTCATTGTGTAGATTTTTCTTATCATCCAACGCGCTTGCTGAGGGATATTCATATCAAACAGGTTTTGTGTCTTAATATAATAATGATGTATCCAGGCTATCCACAGTTTTTCCTTGTTTTAGCTAAGAGCCCAAAGCAGTTTGCAAATGGCTGCCTGATTCCATATGTGAAGATTTATCACATTTAGACCTCCTGCTGTTTTAGGTAGACATAGTTTCTCCCAAGCTACCAAAGCTTTTCTAGCGATTACAGCTTCTCCAGACCATAAAAAAGCTCCTGCAAGTTGCTTCAATCATCTTTATGACCTTTTTAAGCATTAGAAACACTTCAGACCAGTAGGATTGTATTCCATAGAGGAATGCTTTTATTAGTTGTAATCTGCCAGCATACGATAAGCTTCTTGTCATCCAGCTTGTGATTCTTGTTGTGATTCTTTCTACTAATGGCTTACATTTTTGCACTTTAAGTCTCTTAGTAGATAAAGGAGCACCAAGGTATTTGAATGGTAGCTCTCCTTTCTTAAACTTCAATACCTGTAGAATTTGTTGTTGAATGTTCTATTTTACTCTTCCAAAGAACACTTGAATCTTAGATAAGTTTGCTTTCAGTCCCGATGCTGAAGAGAACATTTCAAACTTTTCTTTCTATCTAGTCACTGACAGCACATCTTCTTTTGCAAACAGTAGCAAATCATCTGTAAAACAGAGATGTGTTATGTCTAACTTCTTACACCTTGGATGATAAATATAGTCAGGCTCTTTCTTTAATCCCTTAAGACATATATTTAGATACTCTATCACCAAAACAAATATGTACGGAGATATTGTCCCCTTGTCTCAAACCTCTCTTGTCTGGATAGTAGTAGTTAGTTTCCCATTGACATTGAATGTGTACTGCACAATTCTTATGCATTTCATAATCCAGATACACATCTTCAAAGGAAACCCCAATTCTTTCAAGATTTACTCAATAAGCTGCCACTCTACAGAGTCGTATGCTTTTTGGAAGTCCACTTTGATCATACATCTTGGAGATATTTGCTTTCTGGTATATCCTTTCACGCTAAGAATAGTATTGTCATTAATTTGTCTCCCTGGGACAAATGCAGACTGACTTGGACCTATTATATCATTCAGAACACCTTGTATTCTACCATTGATAATCTTGGATATGACTTTATAGATGGTTGTGCAACAAGCAATAGGTCTGAAGTATTTTAACGTATCGGGTTGCGCTCTTTTGGGGACTAAAGTGACCACAGTAGTGTTCATTTTAGTAATT